>NW_006922464.1:305432-316006 GCF_000298275.1 Orycteropus afer afer
CCATTTGCTTGATACATCTTTTTCCATCCTTTGATTTTTAGTCTGTTTTTGTCTTTGTCTCTAATGTGTGTCTGTTGTAGAGAGCATATTGATAGATTTTGTTTTCTTATCTAATCTGCAACTCTCCATCTCTTGAGTGGTGTATTTAACTTGGTAACATTCAATGTAATTATTGGCAAGTATGAATTAGTTGCTGTTATTTTGTTATTTGTTTTTTCATGGTGTCCCTGGTTTCTTTGTTCCATATAACTTTCTGTGCTGAGCTTTTAGTATTTGCTGAATATTCATGCTCATCCTCTTTTTTATTATGATGTGAAGATTTATCATTTTCTTTGAGGTTACCCTGTGATTTATAGTTTTCTCTTCAAGATTAGAGCAGTCCATTCTATCTTGCAACTCTCTTGACTTCCTCACCATTTAGAAGTTCTGTAACTACACAGTGTTTTTCCCTCTTTTTGGTTTGTAGTTGTCCTCACCTGGCAATTGATGTCTCTGGTTTCCTGTTTACAATCTTGTAAGCTCATTTTACTTTGGATTTGCCCATAGCTGTGGTTTCTGGGTTATGTCATCTTGTGTATTAATGGTCAGTTGTTATTTGCTCTTTTTGGTTCTCTGTTCAAAGGACTCCCTTTAGCATCTCTTGTAAGGTTGGTCTGGTTTGAATGAATACCCTTAGTTTCTGCTTATCTGGAAATCACCTGATTTCACCATCATATTTGAGGGACAATTCTGCCAGGTATATAATTCTTGGTTGAAAATTTTTCTCTTTCGGGGTTTTATATATACATCCCATTGCCTTCTCGCTTGCATGGTTTCTGCTGAGAAATCACAGCTTATTCTTACTGGTTGTCTTTTGTAAGTAACTCTTTGTTTTTCCTATGTAACTTTCAGGAGTCTTTGATTTTGATGAGTTTGATGATGATGTGTCTTGGTGATTTTCTTTTGGGATCTATTCTGTTTGGGTTTCATTGGACTTCCTGAATGGATACATCCTCATCTTTCATCATATCAGTGAATTTCTCGTCCAACAAATCTTGGACAGTTTTCTCTGTGATTTTATTATTTTCTTCCTGTTCTGGAATTTCAGTGACGTGTTGGTTATCCCTTTTGATGGTACCCCATATGAACCTTAGGCTATCTTCATTTTGTTTTGATTTTTTTTTCTGATTGATCCCTTTCCAAAGAACTATTCAGATATTTGTCTTCAATCTCATTAATTCTGTCTTCCATTGCATCTATGCTACTCCTTTGCCCTTCCAATGTGTTATCTATTTCTGATAATTTAGTATTAATCTTCTGGATTTCTATCTGTAGATTTAGAATCATTTCTAATTTTTCATTGATTTTGTCATTTTATTCTTGTATTTTCTTCCAAAATTCTTCTAGGGTTTTTTTCTGTGTTTTCCTTTGTCTGTCTCTTAATCCTTTGAAGATACCTAAATATCATTCTTTTGAATTCCTTATCAGAGAGTTCTAATGCTGGTTCTTCCTCAGTGATGTGTTCTGGGTCTGTATCCTGTTCCCTTATTTCTACCACTTTATCTTACTTCTTTTTGTGGACTCTGATGGTCTGTTTTCTCAGAGACATTGTAGTCTTATTGTATTTAGATCTCAGTTAACTGTTTGTGAGGAGCAGCCAAGGGTGATTCAGTCTCTTCTTGGTGGTTGTTTATCGTAGGCCTGTTGGTAGTGAAGGAAGTGGTGGCTCTCAGTAACTGAAGCTACAGGAGGTGTGAGTGTAGTTGTGTCATATGGGGAGTTTTGCTCTCTTCTACTCAGTTAGACAATAATAACAATTGAATAACCATAAAAGAAGTAAAAGCAAATGGAGAAAAAATACACCGTGTAATCACACTAGAACAGTAACTGAAAAAAGAGAAAAAGGAAAAAGAAGAAAAAGACAAGTAATAATAACTAAAAAAAAAACCAAAAACCAGAAGTATCTGGGAAGAGGACAATAAGAGAAAAACGGTAGAGAAAGATAATAATGAGAAAAACACAAAGCAAAAAACAAGAAACATTGTTAACCACAAGACACAAGAAACAAAAAAGAAAGAAAAAAAAGAAAAATTTCAACCAGGAACAGGGAAAAGAAAAAAGCTGAAAACTAGAACCTGGTAGGGGATGAATAAAGAATAATAGTAAAAGGGATAAAAGTAGTAATAATAATAGTAGTTTTGTAACAGACAAAAAACAAAAAACAAATTAAAAAAAAACATGAAGGCAGGGCAGGACACCCTGGCTCTATCTGAGCCAGAGCCTGGGGTAGAATTCCTGCAGTCCCAGAAGGTGGGTGAGAGTGAGGGATGGCTGCACCTCTGTTCACCAAGACGGTGTGGGGTATTGGAGTAACAAGGGGAATGTTACACCTCTCCAGTAGTCCAAGTCCAGAATGTCCTTGGGGTTACTGGCAAGTGGAGCCTGTTCTTAAGTCCCTGGAATCTAAGAGAATGCTTTCACTTTAAATATCCAAAATGGTCAAGCCACTTGTCAACATTCAAAATGGCTGCACCCTCCGTACAGACAAAAGTCCACAGCTCAGCTCAATGTCCTCTTTGCTGCTTTCCCTTTTATTTTCCAGCCACCAGAGCAGTCTTAAGTTCTTAAGTACCTGCAATCTGGAGAACACTGTAGCTTTAAATATCCAAAATGGTCAAGCTGCTTGTAAACATTCAAAATGGCTGCACATTCCAGACAGACAAGAGTCCATAGTTCAGCCCACTGTCCTCTTCGCTGCTTTCCTTTTTATTCCCCAGCCACCATAGCAGTCCTCTGTGCAGTCCCTGGCTAGCAGGGCCACTTTTTGGGTCAATTCTTAAGTCTTACCACCACCCGGCAATATCCAAGCTGTCTGTGCCATCAGGATCGCTGCCAGACTGCTGCTCCATATGTCTTCTTTTTGGTGTTTTCATGCAAATTCTTCTACTAGTTGGAGTTTAGTCCACTTCTATATCCTTCCCTTCAAGGCTCAGGGGTCCAGGATTATCTTCCGTATCTATGTTAATTGGTTCCCCTTTTCTTTGTTGAAGAGGGTCTGTTCAGTCTTTCTGCCTATTCTGCCATCTTACTGGAACTCGTCAGTACAGGAGATTCTTTAGGACATTACAGCAACCCAATTCTGATATGACTACTACTGGACTACACCCTTCAGTAATGCAGGTTTGGGTCACCCCACCAGGCAAAGAACCACAACTAGCTGAGGTGCTTGCTGAGGGCAAGGAAAATACAGAATGGGTGGTGGAAGAAGGTAGTTCTGAATATCAGGCTACAACCACATGACCCCTTGCAGAAACGAGGACTGTGATTGTTATATTTCTTCATTCTACATGTGCATGAAATATTTTTGTTTCCTTCTGTTATGAACTATGAAATGTAAACATGGTTAGTGGGTTTCAGTTATATGCATGTTAGTGTATCTTATTAGGCACAAATATGACTTTGTAATTGTCCTTATTTAGCATTTCTGCATTGTTAAGGAGATGGGTACAACTTCCAAGTTGTCAAAGGGTGGACTGTGATAGTTGGGCTTGTGTGTCAACTTGGCTGGACCACAGTTGTGAGTGGTTTAAGCAGTTGTCATGTGAGTTGTTCCCATGATGAGATTGGATGTCTATGTTTTGAGCAGCCAATCGGTTGAAAGAAAGTTTCCCTAGGGGTGTGGCCTGCTTCCAATATACTTATGGACATCCTCAGAAAAAGAAACACTCTTCTGTGGATTGGGATCCTGTTGTGCTGCGTACAGCTGTGCACGAGTGAACAATCCACCTTTCGGCCTGGAGATCTTGGATCAATCATTTGTTGGAGTCAGCAGCCAGCATACTGCCTGCCAACCTTGAGCTCTTCAGCCCCTGCAGCTGCATGAGTTGGGAAGAGCCTCCAGCTTGACATTTGATCCAAGAACTTGGGACTTGCTAGCTTCTATAAGTGCGTGAGCCATTTTTCTAAGATAAATTTCTCTTTCTATATATACATATATAAGCTTTACTGTTTTTGCTTCTCTAGAGAACCCAACCAACCACAGTAATTGGTTTTTCCATGTCCTTAAAAAATGTTGTTGGTGTCTGGATTGGATTGCATTAAACTTGTAGATTGCTTTAGGTAGTATTGACATATTCACGGTATTCAGTCTGCGTATCCGTGAACAAGGTAGATTCTTCCATTTATGTAGAGCCATTGTTGTTTCCTGTAGTAGTGTTTATAGCTTTCTTTGTATAGGTCTTTTGTGTCTCTTGTAAGATTTATTCCTAGATATTTTATCTTTTTAGTAGCTATTGTCAATTCTATTGTTTCCCTTATTTCTTTTTCAGGAGTTTCTTTGTTGGTGTAGAAGAATTGAACTGATTTTTGTATGTTGACCTTGTATCCTGCCACTGTGCTGAACCTCTCTATTAGTTCCAGTATTTTTATTTTTTTTTTTTTTTCTGAGTGTCTTGGGTTTTCTACGTTCAGGATCATATCATCTGCAAATAGAGATCGCTATACTTCCTCTTTGTTAATTTGTGTGCCTTTTATTTCTCTTTCTTGCCTTATTGCCCTGGCCAGGACTTCCAGTACATTGTTAAATAGGAGTAGTGATAGAGGTCATCACTGTGTGGTTCCCATTTGTAAGGGGAATGCTTTGAGTCTTTCTCCATTATTCATGATGTTAGCCATTGGCTTTGCATATATGCCCTTTATTATATTGAGGAATTTCCCTTCTATCCCTGTTTTGCTGAGAGTTTCGAACAGGAACAGCTGTTGTATTTTATCAAATGCCTTTTCTGTGTCAATTGATGTATTCATATGAATCTTTTGTTTTGTTTATGTGGTGGATTACATTGATTGTTTTTTTTTTTTTCCCCCCCTGGATGTTGAACCATCCTTGCATACCAGGTATGACTCCTACTTGGTCAGGATGTATAATTTTTTTTACATGTAGTTGGATTCTGTTGGCTATGATTTTGTTGAAGATTTTTGCATCTATATTTATCTGTGGTTTTCCTTTTCAGTGGTGTTTTTCCCTGGTTTTAATATTAGTGTTATGCTTGCTGCATAAAATGAATTTGGGAGTAATTCCATCTTTTTCTGTGTTCTGGAATAGCTTGAGTGGTGTAGGTGTCAACTCTTTCCTGAATATTTGGTAAAATTCTCCAGTGAAGCCATCACTGTCTGGACTTTTCCTTGTGGGGAGATTTTGTTTTGTTTTTTACAACTCGTTGAATTTCTTCTTTTGTTGGGTCTGTTGACGTGTTCTATCTCTGAGTGGGATAGTTTAGGTAGATCTTGTGATTCCAGAAACTTTTCCTTCTCCTCTAGGTTTTCAAATCTGTTGGAGTATGGTTTTTCATAATGTTCTGAGTATCTTTTTTATTTCAGTTGATTTTGTTGTGATGACACCCTTTTAGTTTATTATTCTTGTAACTTGCATCTTCTCTTTCTTTTCTTTTGTTAGATTTGCCAATGGTTTGTCAATTTTGTTTATTTTTTCAAAGAATCAGCTTTTTGTTTTGTTGATTTTCTCTATTGTTTTTTTGTTTTGTTTCATTTATTTCTGCTCTGATCTTTATTATTTCCTTACTTCCAGATACTGTAGGATTCTTTGTTTTTCTTTTCCTAGTTTTGGGGGTTGTTGAGTTAGAGCATTGATTTTGTTTCTTTCCTCTTTTTTGGTGTATGCATTTACTGCTATAAACTGCCTTCCTGAGTACTGCTTTTGCTGTGCCCCATAGGTTTTGGTAAGATGTATCTTCATTCTCATTTGTTTCTAGGAATTTTTTTATTTCACTTTATTTCTTCTATTACCCAGTAGTTTTTGAACAGTGTATTTTTCAACCTCCATGTTTGATGTTTTTTCCTATTATTAATTTCTAATTTTATAGCATTCTGGTCTGAAAAGATACTTTGTAGTATTTCATTGTTTTTTAATTTATTGAGGCTTGTTTTATGTGTTAACATATGATCTTTCTGGAGAAGGATCCATGTGCACTGGAGAAGACTGTGAATTCTGCTTTTGTTGGGTTGAATGCTCTGTATTATTCTGTGAGTCAAGTTGATTGATTGTGTTGTTGAGTTCTGTATTATTGTTGAGTTTTTTTTCTAGTTGATCTGTCCCTCCTTGAAAGTGGTGTGTTAAAATCTCCTACTACTATAATAGGTTGGTCTGTTTTCCCTTTTAATTCTGTTAATATTTGCTTCTCATATTTTGGAGCACTTTCATTGGGTGTATAGATATTTATTATTGTAATTTCTTCTTGGTCAATTGACCCTTTCAGCATCATATAGTGTCCTTCTTTGTTTCTTGTGTTGTTTTTCACCTTAAAGTCTGTTTTATCAGAAATTAGTATTACCGCTCCTGCTCTTTTTTGTTACCATTGGCTTGCTATATAGTTTTTCCACGACTTAAGTCTTAATTTGTTTTTACCTTTGTGTCTAAGGTAGGTCTCTTATAGGCAGTGTATTAATGGGTTTTCTTTTCTTATCCAGTCTCACACTCTCTTTCTCTTGATTGGTCCATTTAGTCCATTCACATTGAGTGTAATTAGTTATAGGTGTGAATTGATTCCTTTCATTCTATTTTTTTTTTTTTTTTTCGTGTTGTTGGAGCTTCCTGGGTTCATATACGTTTTTGTGCTCAGTTCATTTTGTAGTCATGTGTTTCCTCTCTACTTCTGTATTGTTGGTTTTGTGGTACTAAACCTATATGTTTTCCTTCCTTCTAGATTTGCTTAGAGCAATTGTTAATTTTCTCTGTGGTTATCTTTGAGTGAATTCTTGTCTCAATATTTTTGGAACATATTCCAAACAGACATTCTATGAGGACGTTGTACTTTTTGCTCTCCACTTGGAAGTTTGTACCTAGAACTTTTATTCCCTCTATTTGGTTAGTTGCTGTTCAACATCATGTGCAGAATGACTTCCTTGATTTTTTTTTACAGTTTTTTATGGTCTTATTTTGAGCATCTATTTGTGATTTTGTTTTAGTGTTGATGTCATATGTCTGATTTTGTTGTTCTCTGTTGTGGGTCCTCTATTGGAAGGAATTCCTTAAGCATTTCTTGTAGGGTTGGTCTGGATTTCAAAAAATCCCTTAAATTGTTTGTCTGAGAATGTCTTGATTTTGCCCCCATATTTGATGGACACTGTGGCTGGATATAAGATTCTTGGTTGGAAGTTCTTTTCATTCAGTGTTTTATATATGCCATTTCATTGCCTTCTTGACTGCATGGTTTCTTTTGAATAATCACAGCTCCACCTAACTGTTTGATTATTATACGTAATAATTCTTTTGTCTCAGGCAGCTCCCAAATGTTTCTTTTTCTTTGGTTTTAGAGAGTTTGATTATGATATGTCTTGGTGTTTTACTCTCGGTATCTATCCTGTATGGAGTTCTTTGAGCTTCTTGGACAAATATCTTTTCCTCCTTCATGATACAAGGGGAAGTTTTCCACAATTTTCTCAGTGGTTTTTTTCACCTCTTCTTATTTTGGAATTCCAATGAAGCATATGTTGTTTCTTTTCATGTCATCCCATATGACTCTTCGTTTCTCTTAAATCTTTGTTCTGATTTTTCTTCACACAGGCTGGTGTCCAGGGATTTATCTTCTGGTTGGGAAATGTGTTCTTCAACCACTTCTAGCCTATTCTTTTGTGCTTCCACTGTGTTGTGTAATTCTGTCATTTTTGTATTCATCTTCTGGATTTCTAACTGCTGTTTTTGTATGAGTTTTGATTGTGTATTAATCTTGTTATTTTGTTCTTGAATGGTTTTCCTGAGTTCTTCCAGGGTACTGTCTGTGTTCTCTTTGATTCTGTTTGGGGTTTTGTTAAGCTCTTGTAGAGATCTATAAACATACCTTCTAAATTCCTTGTCAGATAATTCTATTGCTTTCTCTTCATCCACGTTTACTGAGACTTTTTGGGGGACATTTTACTTCTGTAGTCTTATCCTGTTTTTTGTTTGATTTGAGGTTACCTGCTGTTTCCTAGAGATTTTGAAGTTGACTTTAACTGTTAGTTATGTATTGTTGTTTTTTTTTTTTCTTGATTTTATTATTTAATATTTTTGCAAAGGTGGAGCTGGTGTATTTCATTTTTTTGGTTTTTAATTCAGGTGTACTGGGTTGCTCTGCAGTTTTCTTTGTGATGATGGAATTACTATTTGGAATGTGGGTGCAGATTTCTGTTTGTCGTGAAGGGAGTTTAGGATTCAAGCTGGCAGGTGTTATAGTGGCTTAATGTGTTTTTTCTATTGGATGAGGCAGGGGAGACATGGGGAAAGGAGGAAGAAAAGAGAAAGAGAAAAGAAAAGAAAAACCTCCAAGGCACCAGGAGCCATTTCCAGGGCTTTGAGTGGACTGCTAATGATGACATTATACTGTCACGGCCCATAGCTCAAGTTAGGTAAAGACTCCAATTGTTAGGGGGCCGCCACTTTGTGCCAGGTTCAAACAGCTGCAATAACCCTCCTCTCCAGACCCCTCTGTGTCACAAAGGTAACCTAGGATAGCTGCCTTGTTCTGTGACATGAGTTCATCCCAGGGTCCATCCACTTACAACATGATTGCCCTCTCTGCTCCCAATTCAATAGTACCCAGAGTTGGAGTGGTGTCTGCTCCCTCCCAGCAGTCCCAAGTTTACCAATAAAAGTGGATGCTGAAGAAAGATCTATGTAGTTGCCGCAAGCCCTCTGGTACATTCTCTCCACTGCCCCAGGGAGCCCTCTGAAGCCCTATCTTGCCAGCCTATTGGCACTCCGCAGGGCAGGTTCACCTGTTTATTTATTTATTTTTTTTCCTTTCCAGATAATTGCACTACCTCTTTCTCATATCTCATCCTACTCCTCTGAGTTTGGTGTACTCTGACTTAATGAGCTGTTCAGAGTGCCAGAATCCCTGCTTCAAACTGCTGCACCTAGTTTTTCAGGCAGTAAGGGAGTTGGCTGCTAACCAGAAGGCTGGCAGTTCACACCTACCAGCCACTCTTTGGAATGAAGATTGGACAATCGATTTCTGTAGTGATACTGCCTCAGAAACCCAAGGAGGGGTCACTAGGAGTTGGATCCAATTTGATAGCAGTGATTTTTTTTTTTTTTTTTTTTTTAGATGCTAGAGGGAACTACCATGTGTGCTACAGGAAAAACACCATCTTCCCCGCCCCTATTTTTTCTTTAGTGATCTTTATACTTTTAGGTTTTACATTTAGGTCTTTGATCCATCTTGAGTTAGTTAGTTGTATGGTGAGAGGTATAGATCCTATTTCTTTTATCTGAAAATAGATCCTCAGTTTTGCCAGTACCATTTGTATGTCTTCCCTGTTTGATGGGTTTCAATCCTTCGTCAATGATCAGCTGTCCTTAGGTAGATAAGTTTACTTCTGAGTTCTGACTTCTATTCCATTGTTCTGTGTGTCTGTAGTTGTACCAAAACAGGCTGTTTTGACTACTATGGTAGGTTTTGAGATTGGGGAATACGAAGCTTCCTACTTTGTTCTTCTTATTTAATAGTGCTTGTTTATCCAGGAACTCTTACCTTTCCATATAAAGTTGGTGATTAGTTTTTCCATTTCTTTAAGTACTGATGATGTAATCTGCATTTGGATTGCATTGTATCTGTAGATAGTTTTGGGTCGTACTGATATTTTCACATTTTTAAGCTTTACTATACATGAGCATGGCATATTCTTCCATTTATTTAGGTCTCTTTTGGGTTATATCCTTTCCCCATATTTATTCAGTCTTCGTTCTGTCTTCTGAGCAAATAATTCAAGAATCTGTTCTACATGAAGAAGAACACAGCATGAGGATTGGAGGAAGGTTCGTTAAAAACTTATAATATGTAGATGACACAACCTTGCTTGCTTAAAGTGAAGAAGACTTGAAGCACTTACTGATGAAGATCAAACACTACAGCCTTCAGTATGGATTATACCTCACTATAAAACACAGATATTTACAACTGGACCAATAAGCAATATCACAATAAGTAAAGAGAAGACTAAAATTGTTAGGAATTTCTTTTTACCTTGAACCACAATCAACACTTATGGAGCAGCAGTAAAAAAAAAATCAGATGACTGAGAAAAATGAGCTGCAAAAGACCTTTTTAAAATGTTTAACATATATCACTTTGAACTCTAAGTTACTCCTGACCAAAGCTGTATTTTTGATAGCCTCATGGAATGTGAAAGCAAGACAATGAATAAGGAAGGTGGAAGAAGAGATGATGCCTTTGAATTGTTGTACTGGCAAAGAATACTGAAAATACCATGGACTTCCAGAAGAATGAACAAATCTGTCCTGGAAGAAGTACAGCCCGAATGCTCATTAGATTGGAGAATGGCCAGACTTTGTCTCACCTGCTCTGGTCATGTGATCAGAAGGGCCCAATCTCTGGAGAAGGATATCATGCTTTGTAAAGTTGAGGGTCAGAAAAAGAGAAAAAGACACTGCATGAGATACATTGACACAGTGGCTGCAACAATGGGCTCAAGCATAGCAAAAATTATGAGGATTGTGCAGGACTTGGCAATATTTTGTTCTGTTGTACATAGGTTGCTACAAGTTGGAGGTGACTAATGGTACCTAACAACTGCAACAA
>NW_006922464.1:316230-317070 GCF_000298275.1 Orycteropus afer afer
TGGACCCCTGAGCCTTGAAGAGAAGGATGCAGAAGTGGACTAAACCCCATATACCAGAATTTGCATGAAAATACCAAAAAAGGAGACAGATGGACCTGCAGTCTGGCAGCGATCCTGAGCAATCCTGATGGCACAGCACAGACAGCTTTGAGAGGGCCGAGTGGTGTTAGGACCTAAGAATTAACCTAAAAATCAGCCCTGCTAGCCAGGGACTGTATGGAGGACTGCTCTGGTGGCTGGGGAATGAACGGAGAAGGTGAAGACAAGTGCGGGCTGAGCTGTGGACTTTTGCCAGTCCAGGGGGTGCCGCCATTTTGAATGTTTAAAAGCAGTTTGACAATTTGGGATATTTAAAGAGACAGCACTCTCGTACATTCCTGGGGCTTAAGAACATGTTCTGCTTGCCAGCAACCCCACGGACACTCTGGACCTGCAAGACAGACAAGGTGTGACATTCCTCTTGTTACTCTTATACCCCACACCTGCTTGGTGAATGGAGGTTCAGCCATACCCCGCTCCCACCAACCTTCTGGGCCTACAGGAACTCCACCACAGTCTGTGTGTTCAGATGGAGCCTGGGTGCCCTGCCCTGTCCTCCACCAATTTTTTTTTCTCTCTCTTTTTTTATTTTTATTTTTATTTTTTTCTTTTTCGCTTTCATTTTTCTGGTGATTAGTTTGCTTGTATTTGTCTGTTTTAAAACAGCCATTATTATTACTACTTTTCTCCTTTTCACCATTATTCTTAATCTTCACCTCACAGGTCCTAGTTTTCACCATTTTTTCTTTTCCCTGTTCCTGGTTGAAAAAAATTAAAAAAAAAAAATTTTTTTACTTAATT
>NW_006922464.1:335670-336194 GCF_000298275.1 Orycteropus afer afer
ATATGATTCATTTAAAGTTATTTTTTACATATGGTGAAAGGTATGGATTCAAATTCATTTTTTATCACATTGATTTTTCATTTGTTCCAACACCAAGAAGAGATTATCATTTCTTCACTTGCCTTTGCTCCTGTTGTGAAATTTTATTTATACGTGTGTGTGTGTGTGTGTGACTCTTTTTCTGAATTCTGTTCTATTATATAAGTGATTTGTCTGTCATTATGCAAGTAACACACTGTTTTGATTACTGTAGCTGTATCATTCCAACTCATAGAGACCCCCATTGTGTTTCCAAGGCTGTAAATATGTACAGAAGCAGACTGCCTCATCTTTCTCTGGCAGAGCAGCTAGTGGGTTCAAACCACTGACATTTTGGTCAGCAAGTACTAACCTTAAGCACTACACCATCAGCCTTAGCTCCTACACTGTCAGAGCTCCTTGTAGCTAGACAAGAAGTCTTCAAGTAGTGTGTATCTTTCAATTTTTTTAATTTTTTAAATGTATTTTATTGAAATATAATTTAT
>NW_006922464.1:336512-337778 GCF_000298275.1 Orycteropus afer afer
AACAAAGAAAGTTTCCCTCCATATATAAACCTTTCCTTGACCCTCCACAACAACGAACTAATACTATATTTGTCCTTCTGTGATTGACTTATTTCACTCAGCATAATGTCCTCTAAGTTCATCCATAATATGTGGTGTTTTGCAGACTCTACATTATTATTTTAGTGCTGCATATCATTCCAGTATGTGTATGTATCATAGTTTGGTCATCCACTCTTCCGCTGATGGGCACATAGTTTGTTTCCATCTTTGTGGTATTGTAAATAGTGCTGTTATAAACATGAGCATGCATGGATCAGTTCCTATCCTGGCTCTCACCTCTCTAGGATATATATCTAGTAATGGGATTGCTGGGTCAAATGGTATCTCCAATTCCAACTTTCTAAGGAATCACCGTATTGCTTTCCACAGTGGTTGTATCCCTTCACAGTTACACAAGCAGTATATGAGAGTCCCAATCTCTCCACATTCCCACCAGTATTTGTTATTTTCTGTCTCATTGAACCTTGCCATCAGTGCTGGGGTAAAACAGTATATCTCATTGTTTTGATTTACATCTCTCTGATGGCCAATGATTGTAAGCATCTTTTCATGTATTAGCTGATCACCTGAATATCCTCCTTGGTGAAGTGTCTACTCATGTTTTCTGCCCATTTTCCAGTTGGATTGTTAATTCCTTTGGTGTTGAGGCGTTTGAGTTTTCCACCAATTTTAGAGATAAGTCCTTTGCCAGGTATGTAATTATCGGCAAATATGAATTTGTTGCTGTCATTTTTGTCATGTGCTTTATCATTGTGTCGATTTCTTTGTTCCATAAAATTTTCTATGCTGAGCTCATTTTTTTGTGAATCATGTTATCGCTTTCTTCATTGCTATTGTTTTAGTGTTTGCTGAATATTTATGCTGACCATCTTTTTTATTTTGATGTGAAGCTTTATCATTTTTTTTTTAGGGTACCTTGTGATTTATAGTTTTCTTCCCAAGTTTAGAACAGTCCGTTCTATCTTGTAGTTGTCTTGACTTCTCTACCATCTAGAATTTCTGTAATGACACAGATTTTTTTCTCTCTTTCTGGTTTGTAGTTGTCCTCATTTGTTGGTTGGTGTCTCTGGTTCCCTGTTGACAATCTTGTAGGCTTATTTACTTTGGATACTTCCATAGCAGGGTTGGTTTCTGGGTATCATCATGTGTATTAATGGTCATTTGTTGTTGCCTGTTGTGGCTTCTCTGTCCAAAGGGCTCCCTTTAGCATCTCTTGTAAGGTTG
>NW_006922464.1:338708-360611 GCF_000298275.1 Orycteropus afer afer
GTTTTTGTGTTTATATTTAATTGGCGATTATATGTTGGAGTGACTTGGCCACAATTTTCATTTTCTTTGTTTTGTTTGTATGTTATCTATACAGGCAGGGTACTGTGCTGTGCTCCTCTATTCACTAGTAGACAGCACTTATACACTCACCACTTGTCTCCTTTCCTTTGTCAGCCTCTCGTATGTCCTTGAAGACCCTGGCAAACAGAGCCTGTTCTTAGGTCCCTGGAATCTGAATGAGAATGCTATCACTTTAAAATCCAAAGTGTTTGCCACTTGTAATCATTCAAAATGGCTGCACCCTTGGTCACTTTAAATATCCAAAATGGCTGCCATGTATAAACAGTCAAAATGACTGCACCTTCCATACAGCAGAAAGTCCACAGCTCAAGTTGTCTCCCTGCTTACTGTTTCCCTTCATAGTCATAGGCCACCAGAGAAGTTTCCCCTGCACCCCTTGGTTACCGGGACTGATCTTTAGGTCAATTCTCAGATCTCAACACCACTTGGAAACATTCAGGCTGTTGGTCTCATCAGAGTAACTGACAGTCTGCAGCTCCGATCATCTCTGTACTCACTGTTTACCTTCAAGTTTTTCTACTGGTTGGTGCCTCATCCACTTCTGTATAGTTCCTTTCTAAGCTTAGGGTTCCAGGATTATCTTCTGTGTCTCTGTCAATTGCTTTTTCTTTCCTTTGTTGAAGAGGGTCTGTGTCACTTGTCTGCCTATTCCTCCATCTTACCGGAAGTCCAATTTTTTATTTTCAAAGTTGCTTTGGCTATACTAGATACTAGGATATTTGCATTTCCATATAAATTATACAATAAGTTTGTAAGTATCTACAAAAAAAAAGCCTGCAGAGAATTCAAGATTGTGTTGAATCTCCAGATGAATTTGGGAAGAATTGATATTTTAATTATCATAAGACTTTTTGGTCTACGAATACTCTGTACATCTCCACTTGTTTAGATTTTCTTTAATTTCTCTCAGCAATATTTTATAGTTTTCAGTGTGAAATTCTTTTGGATCTTTTGTCAGATTTATCTTGAAGTATTTAATATTTTTTATTATATTAAAAATGATTTTTAAATTGTTTTGTTCCTTGCTATTATATATAATCTAGTTATTTTTCATATTGATTTTATATCCTGAAATCTTACACTCTATAGATTTCTTCACTTTTATAGATTCTATTGGATTTTCTATATAGACATACCTGTCATCTGTAAGTAAAGACAGCTTTACTACTTCCTTTCCATTTTGAATGATGTGTATCTACCTCCCTACCTAATCATTCTTATTCCTTTATTCATTGTTATGTGCCACTGAGTTGATTCTGACTCATATCAACCCTAAAGTACAGAATGGACTTGTCCCTTAGGGTTTTCTAAGCTGTAATTTTTTGAGATTGTATTGCCTGGTCTTTTCTCCTGTGGAGCCTGGTGGATTTGAAGTGGTGACCTTTTGGTTAGCAATCAAGTCCTTAACTGTTGTGCCATGCAGGCTCTTTATCTGTATATAATTCTTTGCTTTTTTCTTATTTCACTAGCTGGAACCTGCAATACAGTGTTGACTAGATATAGAGCCAACATCCTTTTCTTGTTCCTTATTTTAGGAGAAAACACTCAATCTGTCACCATTAAATGTAATATCAGCTAAGGGTTTCTATATATACCCTTTAACAGGCTGAGGAAGTGCTCGTTAATATTAGTTTTCTTAGAGTTTTTCACAGGAGTATGTATTGGGTGGTATCAAATGCTTTCTTCTATATCTGTCAGGATGATCATGTGGTTTTTCAGTTTTGGGTTTGTCAATATCATAGATTATATTGATTGATTTTCCAGCTTTTCATTCCTGGAATAGACACTAGTTGATATATTATCCTTTTTTTTTTTTTTTTTTCACATATTATTGGATTCAAGTTGCTAAAGTTTTATTTGTAATTTTTACATCTATGTTAATGAGGCATCTTGTTCTGTAATTTTCTTTTGTTCATATTTCTTTGTCTGCTTTTTATGTCAGGATAAGTCTGGCCTCATACCATGAGTTGTAAAGTATTCCTTCTTTTTCACTATTCTTAAGGAGTTTTTGTGTAGAATTCATGTTATTTCTTCCTAAATGTCTGATAGAATTTACTAATAAAGCTATTTGAGCCTGTAGTCTTCTTTGTGAAAAGGTTTTAAACTACAATTTAAATTTCTTTTTGAAATTAGGAAGTTTTCATAATCTGTTTGTTCTTAAGTGAGCTTTGGAGGTTTGTATCTTTCAAGGAATTTGTCCATTTCATCTATGTTGTTGAGTTTATTGGCATAAAGTTTTTCATAATATTCCTTAATTATCCTTTTAATATCTGAAGAATCAGCATTGATGTCACCTCTCTTGGGTAATTTGGTGTTTTTTTCTTTGTTTCCTAATCATTCTGAGTAGAGGTCAATTGATTTTTTTTCAAAGAACCAGCATTTAGTTTCATTGCTTTTCTCTATGTTCTTGTTTTCTACTTCATTAATTTCTGCTTTGATCTTCATTATTTCCTTCATTTTGCATATTGTAGGCTTAATTTGGTCTTCTTTTTCTATTAAGGTAGAAGTTGGATCATTGATATGATACCTCTAATGCAGTTGTTTATTGTTATAAGTTTTCCCAAAGGACTGAAATTTTTTGGCATGGCAAACATTTTGGTATGCTGTATTTGACATTTCAGTTCAACATACTTTTAAATTTCCCTTTAATTTTCTTTGCCCCTTGGGTTATTTAGAACTGTGTTACTTTGTTTCTAAATAATTTAAATTTCCAATATATCCTTCTGTTACTGAGTTGTAATTTTAATTCATTGTTGTCAGAAAAATGCTTTATATGACTTAAATCTTTCTAAATTTATTGAAACTTCTTTTAGAGCACAGACTGTATTCTATGCTGGTAAATATGCTGTGTACTTATAAGGAATGTGTATTCAACTGTTATTGGGTATAGTGTAGATAAATGGGTATTAAACTCCAACTGTAATTGTGGATTTCTCTATTTCTCCTTATAGTTCTATTAGTTTTGGTTTATAAATTTTAAAGCTCTGTTTTTAGATCCATGAATATTTAGGATTGTAATTTCTTTTGGATGGATTGATTTCTTTATCATTATGAAATGATGATTATAGTTTTTGCTCTGAAATCTACTTTGATGTTAATTTACTCAGTCTTTTTTTTTTTTTTTTTTTAAGTAAGTTATGGTATACTCAATGCTACTGTGTTGATTCCAACTCATCGAAAATCTATAGGACAGAGTAGAACTGCCCCATAGGGTTTCCAAGGCTGTAAGTCTTTATGGAAGCACACAGTCACATCTTTCTTCAGTGAAGTGGCTGGTGAGTTCAAACTGCCCACCTTTCAATTAGCAGCCAAGTACTTTAACCATTGAACTACCAGAACTCATTTAGAATCTTACATCTTTTTGCTATTTCTTTCTTCGTGTATCTTTTAACCTACTTGTGACATTATATTTAAAGTGTGTTTTTTCCTGATCTGATGGTTTCTTTTAATTGGGATATTTATATAATTTACATTTAATGTGACAGGTTTTTTTTTCAATATTTTAAAGTTGTTTCACTGTCTTCTTGCTTACATTACTTTTGATGAGAAATCTGCTGTCAACCTTACCTTACCTTTGTTCTGTATGTCTCCCTGTCTCCCCTGCCCTGCCAGCTGATTTTAAAATGTTCTCTTTATTGGCGGTTTTGAGCAATTTGATTATGATGTGCTGTGGTGTAGTTTTTTCATCTTGGGGTTCTTAAAGTTCCTTGGATCTGTGGAGTTCTGTTGTTGTTGTTGTTGTTGTTGTTGTTTGCTGTTGAGTCGGACCCAACTCATAGTGATGCCTCCTTGGGTTTCTGAGGCAGTATCACTATGGAAGTAGATTGCCCAACCTTCCTTCTGAGGAGTAGCTGGTGGATTTGAACCACCAGCCTTCTGGTTAGCAGTCAAGTGCCTTGGGCACTATACTACCAGAGCTCCTCCGGAGTTTTGGTTGTTATCAAATCTGGAAATTTTGGACCACTATTTCTTCAAATATTTTTTTGTCTGCTTCTCCCTCTTCAGGGATTCAGGCCATATATTACATTACTTGAAGTTGTTCCACAGCTCACTGATGTTAATTATGTTTTTTTTTTAATTGTCTTTTCTTTCATTTTGAAGAACTTCTATTGCTATATCTTCAAGTTCATTAATCTTTAATATCTAATCTGCCAGTTGCAACCAGTATCTTTTTCTTCTTAGTCTTTTTATTTTTTCTATTTTCATATTTCTAATAATTCTGTAAGCATATGGGCTACATTTAGACTTAATGTCCACACACACATCTGCTGATTAGTATTCTACAGATAGGCTAATGTCCTTGCTCTGCTAATTCAGACTTTTTTGTTGTTGTTGTTGTTGTTCTCTTATTGTGGATTATATCTTTCTGCTTTTTTTACATAAATGGTGATGTTTTATTGGATGCCAGAAATTATGAATTTTACCTTTTACAGTACTGATATTTTCAAATTCTTGAGCTATGTTCTAAGACACAGTGATTTATGAACAGTTTTTAAGAAGTTTTAGATAGGTCTGGAGCAGTGCTTAGTCTAAGACTAATTATTTCTCAGTACTGAGGCAGGTTTTGTGCACTCTGCCAGTGCCCCAGGAATGATAAGGTTATCTAGTCTGGTGAGAACAGGAATTACCCCCAACCCAGTGAGCATGCTAGGCAGGGTTACCTCTATTCCTTTTCTGTGGTTCTTTCTCCAGTCTTTAGTTTTTTGACACACATCTGCTGATCAGCACTTTGCTGAGTACTCAAGAGGAGCCCTCTTCAGATCTCTAGAATACTTCTCTGTGAAGCCCTCTCCTGTCCCGTAATTTTCCCTCTCTCTTAGAGAGAGAGAGAGAGGGACGTAGGGATCTGCAGGCAGTGTAGCAGGCTGTTGACTTTGGAGGCTGATGAATCCAAGATCAGCTGGTAAAATGGCATATTTTTGGCTTACCGGCTGTGAAGGCAACAGTCCCCAAATTGGCAGGCAGTACGGCAGTCCACTGGTTCAAGTCCAGGAACTGATGAGCTAGATGCAGGATTAAGATCCAGCAGAAAGCTAGAGAGTTTTCCCAGGATGTCCATATATATATCGGAAGCAGGCTACACTCCTGAGGATATTCCCTTTCAACTAATTGGCTGCTCGTAGCACATCTCCTTATGGAGGTGATAACATTGTATCAGAGCTCATCATAGGGAATGACTACATCATAACTTCTAAACAACTTAGACTCATGGTCTAGCCAAGTTGACACACAGCCTTAACTATTATACCACCCTCCACTTTTCACCTTCTGGTTTGGAAACTATAGGCTTATATTGTGTTATTTTTACATTACATTCTATTTCATTACACTTTAAATATGAATTGTAATTATAATATGTTCTGGTGAAGTCTACAATTTTTTGGTATTTCTGCTCTTCTCTCAAGCAAGACAAGCATCTTAGCATCCTTAGATCGCCATTGAACATCTCTTATCCCATTCTCTGCCCAGCTTTTTGATTGAATCTAGTACTAAAGTACTACCTTAAAAAATTAATTTTTATAGTCAACTGATAGTAAAAGTTATTGGCATTTTTTCACTTTCTATAGAGTCCCTGTGTGGTGTAAATGGTTAAGAGCTTGGCTGCTAACCAAAGGTTGGTGGTTCAGGTTCATTCAGAGGCACCTTGGAACAAAGGCCTTAGTGGTGATTTAATTCCAAAAAACAGTCACTGAAGGTCCCACAGAGCACATTTCTACTCTAATGTACATAGGATTATCATTAGTCAGAGTTGACTTGAAGGCAACTAGTTTGGTTTTGGTTTGATGCTCATCTTCTTTTTTTAAATCTTCCATTCCTATACCTTCAAAATAAGTTTACTTTTTTTACCAGAGAACATCTTAAAATAGTTCTTTTAGTAAGAATTTCTGAGTGGTGAGTTTTTTCGTTACTGTATTCATTTTCTATTGCTCTTGTCATGAGTCACTATAAACATGTTAGCTTAAAACAAAACAAATTTATGATCTGATAGTTTTTAGGCCAGGAGTACAACACAGGTCTTACTCAAATCAATGTGTTGGCAGGGCTGTGTTCCTTCTATGTCTGAATCTGTTCCCTTGTTTTTGAACTTCTAGAGGCTGTCCATATTTCTTGGTTTACAGATCCCGTCCTCCATCTTCAAAGCCAGTAATTACAGGTTGAGTTCTTGTCACATTGCATCTCTGTCACCTCTTTTTCTGTCTCCTTCTTCTACTTCTAAGGATCCTGGTGATTATATTACACCCACCTTTAGGATAATGTCTATCTTATTCAGAATCCAGGATAATATTTCTATTTCAAGGTCAACTGACTAGAATAACCTTAATTCCCTCTGCAACCTTCATTCTCTTTTGTTATGGAATCTCACATCTTCACTGTTACAGGGATTAGGATGTGGACCTCTTTGAGAGTCCATTTATTCTGTTAGTTTTTTTAGTAAGTTTAACCCAGTCATTGTATGCCTATAAATGTATTATTTTTTCCTCACTTTTGGAAAGTAGTTTATTTAGCTGGGTTTAAAATCACTGATTGATTTTTATTCTCCTCAACACTTTGAAGATAATTCTCCATTGTATTCTGGCATCTGTGGTTGCTGGTAAGAACTCTACTGTCAGTTTGTTACTCTTTTGTAAGTAATCTCTCTCTCCAGTCTCCTAAGGTTTTCTATAATATTAATTAAATATTAATATTTATTTATAATTTATATTAAATAATTAAATAATTCTGAGAGGAAAAAAATAAAGTATTCTAGGTATTGCAATGGTGGCATAGTGCCTAAGACATTTGGCTGCTAAACAGAAGGCTGGCGGTTCAAACCCACCAGCCACTCCTTGGAAGAAGACTGAGCAGTCTACTTCCTTAGAAATACCACCTCAGAAATGCAAGGAGGGATCACTATGGGTTGAAGCAACTTGACAGCAGTGAGTTTAAGTGTTAATTTATTTTTATTTATCCTTACTGGTTCCTTGGAATGTACTTTTAATTTTAGGGATACAACTTGTCCTCCTATTGCGGTTAATTCTCAGCTAATTAATATTTGAGGAGGTCTGGTAGCACAATAGTTAAGCACTGACCTGCTAACTGAAAGCTTATTGGTTCAAATCTACCTGCCACTCCATGGGAGAAAGTGTTGCAGTCTGTTTCCATAATTACCAGCTTTGAAAACTCTATGGGCCAGTTCTACTCTGTTCTGTAGGCTCATTATGAGTCAGAATCAACTTGATGACAATGGGTTTTTTTTTTTAATTCTTAGTTTCTCTTTAAATACTATTTCTGCAGTATTCTCCATTTTCCTCTAATGCTCCAATTTCACCTATGTTAGAGTCTATCTTTCTCATTGAGTTTTATTTTTCTTATTCATCTTATTGTACTGTCATATTTCTAATCTTTGTCTGTTGACGTCCTTAGTGAATATTTTCACCAAAAATATCTTCACCTTCCACTGTATCAAGTTTTTTTTCCATATTAAAATGCCAAAATCATTTTATCATATATTCTTTTTCATTCACAAGAAGTCTCTACTTGGTTCTTTTTTATATATAACTTTTGTTGCTTATCTTTCTTCATAATTCTCTTCCATAATTTCTTGCTCTTTTTAATGGATGTTTGCCCTTCATTTATCTAGTCAGTTATTCTGTATATATTAATTTTAATGTATTTGGGAGAGTTTTCTATAAAAATTACTCTCTGGAAGGAATTAATGCTAAAATTAATAGATTATTTTTGTTGGCCATCTTTTTAGCATTAGATTTCAAATTTTTGAATTTTGATTTGCCATACCATTCAGTACTTTTCATTGTTTCTTTCTCTACCTTTCTTTCCTCTGAGCTTACCTTTATTAGGTGTTAGCGTTATTTCATCTGTACTCTTCCAATCTACAGTCCAGACCCAGATCACTTTGGGTTTTCTGCCCCATAGTAATATTGAGAGGACTTTGCATACATATTTTTGACATTGAACATTAAATCACTGAGCCAGCCCGAAGCTAGCTTCACTTTCTGGTCCCAGATTGAGTGTTTGTCTTCCTATCTTCTGACCTTCCTAAGCTATAGCTGCAGTAAATGTCCAGAGCTTTTTTTTTTTTTTTTTTTTTCCAAGCCTGTTTTTCCTGGCTTTAAATAGAGAGCCTGACTTGCAACTGTTTTACTCAGAGGACTTTTTGTCTCTTAACCTGTAGGATCTACATTCTCAGCCACCGAATTGCCCAGTTCCCAATTGGGGTCCCAGCAGATCTGTGGCTTCAGCCTCATTCAATATTTTAGGTTTCAGTCTCTTTTCTGAAGATATGATTATCTTGTTTTTGGAACCCAGCTATTGCTTTCTGACTTTCTCTTTTATCACATACAAGAAAAAAAAGTATTGTAGGCCACTTTGCCTAGATACCTTTCTAATTGAGTATCTTACATGTACATTTTTAAGTCATTTTCCAGTTGTTTTATTGTTTATATTTTTTCAGGAAAAGTACTGAAAATGGCTGAAAAGAAGTTTTTACATGTAAATATCTGAAGAAAAGACACTCACATTGTTTTAACCTACATTCTCTTTGCTTTATTCCTGCAGTTTCTTTATGAAGATAAATACATTTTTTTTACATTATTTAAGAGGTGGAAGAGATGAAGTTGTCATTACTTCAATACTAACACTATAAATACAATTGACCCTGGAGCAATGCAGGAGTTAAGGGCACCAACGTCTTGCACAGTCAAAAATCCATGTATAACTTTATATTCCCCCAAAATTTAACTACTAATACCCTTCTATTGGCTGGAAGCCTTACCAATGACATAAACAGTTGATTAACACAGTTTTTGCTGTTACAGTTATTAGATTTTCACATAAAGACACTCACACACATACATAACAATTAAGTTTATTAGCTGTACAGCATGATGATTATTTACTTTCCATTAAGTGGAAGTGGATCATCATAAAGGTCTTCGTGCTTGTTGTCTTCACATTGAGAAGGTTGAGGAATAGGAATAAAACAAGGAATTGGTTATGCTATCTCAGGGGTAGTAGAGGTGGAAGAGGTCCATTGGGAGATTGGCACAGTTGGTATAACTTTATGGAAATACATCATAATTCTGTCCAACTTTTTTGCTTTTTTATTTCTCTATGGTACCAATCCCTCTCCCACCATTTGCTCTAATTTAAGTGCCTTTATTATAGAAAGATCCATGTTGTAAAATAAGTCAAAAGGAGTCTTGAATAATCAAATTGTCTTGTGTCATTTTGTTTTCTGGCTCTGCTTCTTCCATGCCTTCCTCATCATCTAGCCCTGATTTGGAAGCAGTTATCTCCATCAAGTCATCTTCTGGTAATTTCTCGGTGTAGTGTCTATTAGCTCTTGAATTTCTTCAAGATCCATATCTTGAAAATAATCCTTGTACAAGTGGATCCACACAGTTTGAACTCGCATTTTTCAAGGGTCAACTAAAGCAATTCTAGAATTACTGCTTTTCTGTGATGCCATGAGGTTTTAACAAATCCAGAACAGTTCACCATAGTTGGTTGGGAGAAAGGTAATGTTTTTCTTATGTTAAGTGAGAAAAGGGCTTTGTGAAAGGAGGAACTATGTGAAAATAGCCAACAATACAAATAGAAATTTATCATCTGTAAATTGATGCTATTAATTTATTTTGTAACTGTGTACCCTTAGAAAGTATTCATGCACCTGCTTGGTGTATGAGTTTCACTGTTTAAGATTATGACTTTAGCTCACAGTTATAACTTGACAGCATTAAGATGAAGAAATTCTCATGTAAGTAGCTTGGCATCCATCCTCAGATTGGCTTTTTAGAAAAAGCTGGACTAGATGACCTCTGAGGTTCCTTCTGACTCATTTATAAACCAAACTGTACAGGCTGTATTTGCATTAGATATTGTGATAGTTGGAGCTGTGTATCAGCTTGACTGGACCACAATTCTGTGTGGTTTAAGCAATTGTGATGTGGATTGTCCCAATGATGGGATCAGATGTATATGTTTTCAACAGCCAATCCATTGAAAGGGAGTTTCCCTGGGGGTGTGGCCTGCTTCCAGTATAATTATGGACATCCTGGGAAAAGAGACACTCTTCTGTGGATCAGGATTGTGTTGTGCGCCAACAACGGCCATGAACAAACAATCCACCAATCAGCCTGTAGATCTTGGATTCGTCATTCGTTGCAGTCAACAGCCAGTATACTGCCTGCCAACCTTAAGCTCCTTAGCCCCTGCTGAGTGAGTCAGGAAAAGCCTCCAGCTTGACATTTGATCCAAGAACTTGGGACTTGCCAACTTCTATAAGTGTGTGAGCCATTTTCCTAACATAAATTTCCCTTTATCTCTCTCTATATAAGCTTTATTGGTTTTTGTTTCTTTCGAGAACCTAGTCTAACACTTTTGGTACAAAGAGTGGGGTCTAGAGAGACAAGATCATAAGGATGGGCTTCCTAAATTGGTTCTCCAATTTGATTAATCATAAAGACACTAGTGACCCTGCCTCTGTTAGTAAAGAGGGCCCTGCTAATCCATGGCATGAGGTGGCAACATTAATCTACAAAATAGAACCACCAATAGATCAAGTACTTGTGAGAAGTAAGGCTCTAGGTGATCGCATATTTGATACTTTTCTGCAATTTTGTGTCAGCATGAGGAGTATAAGGAAGCTGATTGGTTTGTCCTATTTACACTAGACAAAGTGGTGAAAGAGCGAGATGAGCTCGGGACTGCTGAGTCAGAACTTAAGCACTGCATAAAAGACCTCAGTGATTCCAGTTGTGCTCTGAAATAAAGTCTTATTTCTTCTAGTAACAGAGCTGATGTTGCCGAAAACCAAACCCAGAGTCTTATTGTAAGGGTGGCTGAATTACAACACCAATTAAGTTACCAACCCAAAATGGTGTCTGAAGTTAAAGTGAGGACATTGATTGGGAAAAAATGGGATCCTGAAACCTGGAATGGGGACATATGGGCAGATACCCAGGAAGATCAGGATATGGAGATGTAAATTCTGTTGAATCCCTACCATCTGAAGGGATTACTGTAAAACCATTATCCCCTCCACCTCAGATTGATAGGATTAACCCAACTACTGTTCCTGCTGGGTCATTGCCTGAGGCAGAGGCCATGGAAGACATTGCTAAATGTTCTTAGGAATTGCCCCAACCACCCGTTGTTGCTGCTAGGCCTATAACTAAACTTAAGTCCAAGCAAGCTCCAAAAAGTGAAATATAAAGTGTGACTGAAGAGGTGGTATGCTTCACCCAAAAAGACCTACTTGATTTTGCTAACCTGTACAGACAGAAACCTGGAGAATATGTATGGGAATGGCTACTGAGGGTGTGGGATAATGGTGCAAGGAATGTAACATTGGATCAGCCTGAGTTTATTGATTAGGCCCACTAAGTATGGATTCTTCATTCAGTGTTTCAGCTCGAGAAGTTAGGAAAGGATCTAATAGTTTATTTTGTTGGCTTATTGAAGCATGGATTGTGCAGTGGCTTACCTTAAGTCAAGTTGAAGTATGGGCTTGTTAGAATGGATTTATCAGATTAGACCCGTAGAGACAGAAATGGAGAGTCCAGAAGACACACCTTTCACCAGTACAGTGAGGAATAAATTTGTGAAGGGAGCTCCAGCATCCTTGAAAACTGCTGTGATTACTATTTTATGTAAGCCAGATTTGACAGTGGGAACTGCCCTAATTGAACTAAGACACTTAACTATGATGGGGCTGATTGGACCCCATGGTAGTAGGGGCCAAGTGGCAGCAGTTAATCGACAAGTAATGTGGTCATGGTTACCATAATGGACAGCTGAGTCAGAACAGTAATCAGAATAGTCTGACTCATGTGGAATTATGGCATTGGCTACTTGTGCATAGGAGCTCTGGTAGCATAGTGCCCAAGGCACTTGACTGCTAACCAGAAGGCTGGCAGTTCAAACCCACTAGCCACTCCTTGGAAGAAAGATGGAGCAATCTACTTCCATAGTGATATCGCCTCGGAAACCCAAGGAGGGGTTGCTGTGAGTTGGGTCCGACTCAAGGGCACATCGCAGCAACAACAACAACTTGCACATGGTGCTCCTGGTGGTGAAATACATGGCAAACCTACGGAGTATTTACTTGATCTTTATAGACAGAAGAATTCTAGGTCATGTGAACAGCATCCTAGATTGAATTGCCAGAATACAGAGTTATGGTCTCTCAGTCAATTCCCAGACTTGAGTCAGTTCACAGACCCACAACCCCTTGAATGAAGGGGAGGCCAGGTCCCTTTGAGGAAGGACCCCACTACATTGCCAAAAATTTATAATGTCAGTCTTTCTCTCAGCTTTCCCCAAAGGGATCTGAGGCCTTTTACTAGAGTGACTGTTCACTGGGGAAAAGGAAATAATCAGACTTTTGGGGGATTATTGGACACTGGTTCTGAACTGACACTAATTCCAGGAGACCCAAAGCGTCATTGTGGCCCACCAGTCAGAGTGGGGGCATATGGAGGTCAAGTTACTGATGGAGTCTTAGCTAAGGTGTATCACACAGTGGGTCCAGTGGGTCCCCGAACCCATCCTGTAGTGATTTCCTCAGTGCCAGAATGCATAATTCGAATAGGTACACTGAGCAATTGGCTGAATTACCACATTGGGTCCCTAACATGTGCAGTAAGGGCTATTATGATTTGAAAAGCCAAGTGGAAGCCATTAGAACTGTCTCTACCTACAAAAATAGTAAATGAAAGCAACACCACATCCCTGGAGGGGTTGCAGAGATTACTGCCACCATCAAGAACTTGAAGGTTGCAGGGGGTGGTGATTCCCACCACATCCAAATTTAATTCACCTATTTGGCCTGTGCAAAAAACAGACGGATCTTGGAGAATGACAATAGATTATCATAAACTTAATCAGGTGGTAACTCCAATTGCAGCTGCTGTTCCTGATGTGGTTTCATTGCTTGAGCAAATTAGTACATCTCCTGGTACTTGGTATGCAGCTATTGATCTGGCCAATGCCTTTTTCTCGATACCAATTTCAAAGGATCATCAGAAGCAGTTTGCCTTCAGTTGGCAAGGCCAATAGTATACTTTCACAGTGCTTCCTCAGAGGTATATCAACTCCCCAGTACTATGTCATAATTTAGTCCATAGGGATCTTGATTGCCTTTCCCTTCCACAAGACATGACACTGCTCCATTATGTTGATGACATTATGCTGATTGTGCCTAGTAAGGAAGATGTATCGATGACTCTAGACTTATTGGTGAGACATATGGTTGCTAGATGTTGGGAAGTTAACCCAACAAAAAAATCCAGGCACCTTCCACCTCAGTGAAATTTCTAGGAGTCCAGTGGTGTGGGGCATGTCAATATATTCCTACTAAAGTGAAGGATAAGTTATTATATCTGGCTTCCCCCACAACTAAGAAGGAGGCACAATGTCTGGTGGACCTCTTTGGATTTTGGAGACAACATATCCCTCATTTGGGTGTGTTGCTGCAGCCTGTTTATCAAGTGACTCAGAAAGCTGTGAGTTTTGAGTGGGGCCCAGAACAACAGAAGGCTCTGCAATAGGTTCAGGCTGCTGTGCAGCTGCTCTGCCCCTTGGGCCATATGATCCAGCTGTCCAATGGTGCTTGAAGTGTCTGTAGTAGATAGAGATGTTGTTTGGAGTCTTTGTCATGTCTATATTGGTGAATCGCAATGCAGACCCTTGGGATTTTGGAGCAAAGCCCTGCCATCCTCTGCAGATAACTACTCTCATTTTGAGAAACAGCTTTTAGCTTGTAATTGGGCTTTAGTAGAGACTGAACGCCTAACCATGGGCCACCAACTCATGAGGCCTGAGCTATCCATCATGAACTGGGTGTTGTCTGACCTACAGAGTCATAAAGTTGGATGTGCACAGCAGCACTCCATCATTAAATGGAAGTGGTATATTAGAGATTGGGCTCAAGCAGGATCTGAAGGCACAAGTAAGTTGCATGAGGAAGTGGCCCAAATGCCTATGGTCTCCACTCCAGTCACAGTACCTTCCCTCTCCCAGTCTGCACCTATGGCCTCATGGGGAGTTCCTTATAATCATTTGACTGAGAATGAGAAAACTCATGCCTGGTTATAGATGGTTCTTTGTGAATTCAGGCACCACTTGAAAGTGGACAGCAGCAGCACTGCAGCCCCTTTCTGGGACTTCCTTGAAGAACACTGGTGAAGGGAAATCTTCCCAATGGGCAGAACTTCTAGCCATGCATATGGCTGTTCACTTTGCATGAAATAAGAAATGGCCAGATGTGCAATTATATATGGATTCATGGGCTTTGGCTAATGGCTTGGTGGGATGGTCTGGGACTTGGAAGGAGCGTGATTGGAAAATTGGTGACAAGGATGTATGGGGAAGATATATGTGGATAGATCTAGCTGATTGGGTCAAAGGAGTAAAGATATTTGTGTCTCATGTGAATACCCACTAAAAGGTGACCTCAGCAGAAGAGGACCTTAACAATCAGGTGGATAGGATGACATGTTCAGTGGAAACCAGCCATCCTTTTTCCCCAACTACTCCTGTCATTGCTCAATGGGCTCATGAACAAAGTGGCCATGGTAGCAGGGATGGAGGTTGTGCATGGGCTCAGAAACATGGACTGGCACTTACCAATGCTGATTTGGCTACTGCCACTGCTGAGTGCCCGGTCTGCCAGCAGCAGAGACCAATACGAAGTCCGCAATATGGAACTATTCCTTGGGGTGATCAGCACCCTGGTGGCAGGTTGATTACAGATAACCACTTCCATCATGGAAAGACAGTGTTTTGTTCTTACTGGAATAGATACTTATTCTGGATATGGATTCATCTTCCCTGCATGTTATGCTTCTACCAAAACTACCATCTGTGGACTTACAGAATGCCTTATCCACCATCATGATATCCCACACAACATTGCTCCAGATCAGGGGACTCACTTCACAGCAAATGAAGTGCGGTAGTGGTCCTATTATCATGGAATTTACTGGTCTCACCATGTTCCCCATCATTCTGAAGCAGCTGGCTTGATAGAATGATGGCATGGCCTACTGATAACACAAATTATGGCGCCACCTCAGTGGCAATACCTTGAAGGGTAAGGGCGATGTTCTCCAGTAGGCTGTATATGCTCTAAACCATTGTCTAGTGTTCAGTTCTGTTTCTCCAATAACCAGGATTCATGGGTCCAGGAACTAAGGAGTGGAAACAGGAGTGGTACCACTCACCATTACCCCTAGTGACCCACTCAAAAGATTTTTGCTTCCTGTCCCTGCTACCCTACGCTCTGCGGGTCTGGAGATCTTAGTTCCAAAAGGAGGAACACTTCCACCTGGAGGCACAATACTGATTGCACTGAACTGGAAATTAGGAATGCCACCTGGCCATTTTAGTTTCCTCATGCCCCTGGATCAACAGACAAATAAGGGCAACTGTACTATCTGGTGTGATAGATCCTGATTACCAAGGGGAAATTGGATTGACATTACATAATGGAGGTAAAGAATGTCTGGAATTCAGGAGATTCTTTAGGATGTCTCTTAGTACTACTATATCCTGTGATTAAAGTCAATGGAAGATTATAGCAACCCAATTCTGATATGATTGTTAATGACCCAGACCCTTCAGGAATGAAGGTTTGAGTCACCACACCAGGCAAAGAACCACAACCAGCTGAGGTGCTTTCTAAGGGCAGGGGAAATACAGAATGGGTGGTGGAAGAAGGTAGTTCTGAGTATCAGCTACAACCATGTGACCTGTTGCAGAATGAGGACTGTGGTTGTTATATTTCTTCATTGTATATGTCATCAAATATTTTTGTTTCCTTCTGTTATGAACTGTGAAATGTAAATAAGGTTAATGCTTTTCAGTTGTACATGTGTTAGCGTGTCATGTTAGGTGCAAATATGACTTTATAATTGTCCTTATTTAGAGATTATATATAGTTAAGAAGACATATACAACTGCCAAGTTGACAAAGGGTGGACTGTGATAGTTGGAGCTGTGTATCAACTTGGCTGGACCACAATTCTGTGTGGTTTAAGCAATTGTGATGTAGGTTGTTCCAATGATGGGATCAGATGTATATTTTTGAGCAGCCAATCGGTTGAAAGGGAGTTTCCCTAGGAGTGTGGCCTGCTTCCAGTATATTTATGGACATCCTGGGAAAAGAGACACTATTCTGTGGATTGGGAAACTGTTGTGCTGCCTGTAACTGTCCGGGAGTGAACAATCCACCATTCGGCCTGGATATCTTTGATTTGTCATTAGTTGGAGGCTATAGCCAGCATACTGGCTACCAACCTTGAGCTCCTCAGCCCCTGCAGCTGCGTGAGTTGGGAAAAACCTCCAGCTTTTACGTTTGATCCAAGAACTTGGGACTTGCCAGCTTCTGCAAGTGTGTGAGCCATTTCCCTAAGATAAATTTCCCTTTCTCTCTCTATAAAAGCTTTACTAGTTTTGTTTCTCTAGAGAACCTAGTCTGACACAGATATCTTTTCAGCTACCATGGATTTAGGTAAGGGTTAGATAAAATAATCAACAAAGCCTCATCAAGTAAAGATGCTCAAAGAGAAAGGTTCCAGAAATCTGTTATATTGCTAAGAAAATAGGAGATTATATAACAATTGACTTGTTTTTCATATTTTCAACATAATATCTTATGTTGATTTAACTGTGTATCATTTTAGCTGTAAATAGTACTTAGGCATTCTTGATTAATGGCATCATGTATTTCACCGGCGGTAACTGTAATATATATTTTCCCATTAAATTTTATTATTAATTGTATGTTCCCATGGGAGAAAATATCCCATGGTATATTGAATTGGAAAAATTTATTGATAAAGTTCATACAGCACAGTCAGCCTTATAAACTTGAAAAAAAATGTTACATGGCAATTTCTCCTATTCAAAATAACTGCTTAGCTGTGACAGTATCATACTTAGGCATTACCTGATTGATACTTGATATAGTTTAACTTTATTTTTTACCTTGTTTATTTCCTTTTGTGTAGTAGTAAAGAAGGATAGTAAAATAATATTTCTCCTAAAGATGCTGCCAACATATATATTCAAGATAAGAAAATCTGATTATAGGTTATAGTTAATGTAGGTCAAATTTATTTGAGTGAACATAGTTGTTCTTTATCACTTCTCCAAGTTAGGAATTTTGAACATCAATTTTGTTAAATGCAAAATATCAGTATGTAAAGTGGATGTTATACCATGATAAAGGTGACTTTGATGTTACTGGTAAATATCACATTGGATGCGATACCATAGAAATGCAGGTGCTGTCGAGTCATCTCTGACTCATAGTGACTTGATGAAATGTGCAAAGACCTATAAGTATAGAGGCAATTTAAACGAAAAGGATTCTGAACATAAATTTTAGTCCCACCTCAGGTTAAAATATAAATACTTACTATAATTTCTAAGTTAATTCAAAAGGCCAGTTTGATTTTTTGTTTACATGTTATATGTATTTGTAGTTAATTCTCTAATCAAAGTACTTATTATTGAACTAGGGGCAATAATAATTTTAAGGTAGTTAGGAAGTATAAATCATTCATGGAATTTTATTATTATGTTTTTCATATAACTTATTTTTATCATACTTTCATGTAACCTCTAGTAACTGAATTTTTGACACCTTCTAATTACCTTTTTAAATTACACTAGAAGACAGTGTTAAATTTTTCAACTCCAAATTTAATCATTTTTCTTTTTTATTCCTCCTTCCCATAGTAATCAAAGCAAAGAAGCTTTCATTGACTGGGCAAGATATGATGATTCACAGGATCACTTTTGTGAACTTGATGGTAATAAGCTATTTTAATTAAATTATTTTAACTTTAACCTTTTTATAAGGCATTTAAATCAATGGAAACATCTTTTATATCTTTAATACAGTGGATTTTGCTGTGTGGATCTTATTATTCATGATGACATTTACTGAGAGCCTACGTTCCAGGTCCTACACTAAGTGCCTTAAATACATTATTTCTAAACTTTACTGCTACTGTAATAGATGTACATTATCTTATATCTGAGGAAACTGAATATCAAAGAGACTAAATAACTTGCCTAAGATCAAGTGGTAGTATGAGGCAGAGCCAAGATTCATTCCCAGATCTGACTGAATCCAAAACCTGTATTTTTTTACATTGTGACAAATACTTCCTTTGGATCTTCAATTCAGGCCACTTATTTATAGGTCTGTGAACATATCAAAAAATGTTTGCACTGGAATTTGGTGGTGGTATTAACAAACTAACCTAAAGATACCTTCCAGCATTGGGGATGACTCTAATTTAACTTCTCCACAGCCTAGTTTCTAAGAATTTCCTGGAAGGGTATGCAGATGGGGCACTGTTTGGCAGAGTAACTATTACTCTTAACAGGAGATAATTGCAGTGACTCAAAATTTTGATCTCTAGAAGAATGTTCTCAAATAATTGTGCTGAATAGACTTAAACCATTCATTTATCATCCCTTCAGCTTTTACCTTGGTATGGTTATATTTTTGGTGGTGGAAAACAATTTGAAGTTAAAGCAGGCATAGTTGGAAACAGATAGCAGGAAGTTCTTCTGAACTCTTAAAGCAGCTGGAGTGATCATACTACCTCTCTTTAATGGTTTAAAAAAAATATTAAAATGTAGAATTGTGCTATTAATTCAGACTGTAATGGAATATATGAGTTATGCTGAGCATCTACTTATGGTAATTTGAGAAGACTGAGGGAACTGGGAATATTATTACCATGATTTATATGGTTTCAGCAAGGTCATTTATAAACTGTCTTTGGGTATCTGAATATAATAATGGACAATTAGTAAAATACTCCCATTACGATAGTTAGAACTGACAAAGATTTTAACAAAGCAAACCATTGTATCTGAATATTCACATCACTGCTTAATATTTTTTCATTTGATCCTTGGCTATCATTCTAATTGTATTTTGGTACTTAACACTTATAGTTACTCATTTTCAGCTTCTCATTTTATGTGTTCTTTTATTAAATTAAAAAAAAAACTTATAGTAGTGTTTATTGAACCAATTTTCAGATTAAAAAATTGTTTCTGTGAATATTTATTATTCTTTTAGTAAACAGATATTTAGTACAAAATATTACTAATTTGCAAGGGAACACATAAGTAAATTGAGGTGCTAGAGTACTTGTCATTTATATAAATAGTGTTAACTACTGGAGAATGATATCATGCTTAGTAAAGTAGAGGGTGAGCAAAAAAAGGGAAAGACCCTCAGTGAGATGGATTGACACAGTGGCTACAACTATGTGCTCAATTACAGCAAGGACTGTGAGGATGGCACATGTCCGGGCAGTGTTTTCATTCTATTGTATATGAGTTTGCAATGAGTCAGAGTTGACTTGACAACCCCTAACAGCAACAACACTTTTTTATCATTAGCTTCTTAAATTGTGAAAGTGGAAGAGATTTCCTATGAGAATTTACATAAAAAGATTATTTAAGACTTTTAGGATTACATAATTAAATAATTAGTAATTTTTAATATTTTATGTAATTATTATTCATATATAAACATGTAACTGATTGGTTTACCACTACTGTTCTAAATTCTAAAATTCATACATGTGTCAATGATTTATACCTACAATTTGTTTTTTAATACTGCTAGGAAAGCTTTAGAATCATTGTTCAGTTATTTCTGTTATCTAAATTCAGTGAATTAAAAACAAAAGAATATTCACCGTAGGTTATTTGGGAATATATTCACCCTGTACTGCTTCTTGGTGTTTTGTTGTTATTGTCTTTGTTTAAAAGGAAGATGATCCCTATAGATCAAATAATAGTTTCCTAAATAATTTAACATTTAATATCCTTTTAATTTAAAATAGTAACCACTATCTCTTTCCTCTCCTTTTGCACTGCTGGGGGTTTTTACCCTACAGCATTAACAATTACATGACAGTGTATGGCATATTATTTAGTTTTTCTGTTTGTTGTCTGTCTTCTCCAACTAAATTGTGAGCTCCTTGAGGGTAAAATCCTTGACTTTTTAGTTCATGACTGTATCACTAGTGCTTATAACAGTAACTACATATCATAGATACACAGCAAATATTTTTTGAAGGAAGTAATAAATAATCTAAATAGAATGATAGATGTTTTACTTTTATTTTTCCCATTAAAACATGTTCATTAATAAATTGAAAATATTATTTAAAATAGCTATTTTTAAACCTGGTATATCAAAATTACTTAGAAGCTTATGAACTTTAGAGTCTCAGGCCTTCGATGTTTTAAGTCATGTTTTCACAGTGACTTAGTAGCGGTTTGGGGCAAAGTTAATGATGGAGAGCTATACATTTAATACTGAGCGTATAACATAACTTTTTAACCCATGACTATAAGCAGAAAACCTACATACTACGTTGGTCTATGTTATCATTATGTTTTTAAAAAGTATGGGTTAAAAGGTAGGGAGGGCTGTCTATCAATTTAGAGGATACATTGTGGCCTCTTATAACATTAATATTGAATTAAGGAAGTGAAAAGAAAATTCACTTGGGAAAAATGGTATACTTGAGCAGAGGGGGAAAAAAAAAGTTCAATTTGATGAATTCACAGAATTAGAGATTTTGATCCAGTGAAGATTCTTTGAATCCTTAGTTAATGGTTAGCCTGGTCACACAGATAGAATAGCTTTGGAGCCTTGGTGTAGTGGGAAGAAGAAGAGGAATCTTTTGGGGGGAGGGTCCAAAATTAGGGTCCAAAGAGAATTGTCTGAGTAAATGATGCGGCTGTACAAATGGAGAGAAGTTATAGTTTAGGAGCAAGTTAAACTCAGTGTCATGAGTAGCACATGGCACCACCACTGGTGTGTTTTTAGTGACAACCCAACCTGCATTTGTTTTATCTGACCCCCCTCCCACACACACACACACACACACACACACACACTCTGGATTCCCTGAAATTCTTCGTATAGGTCAGAGGTTGCCAAACTTTTTCTGTACATGGACAAATAGTAAATCTTTTGGACTTTTTGGACCACACAACTACTCAGCTCTGCCACTGTAGCATGAAAGCAACACATACACATTTGAACATGTCTGTATTCTAATAAAACGTTCTGTATAAAAATAGGGGCAGGCTTGATTTGGTGCCAGGACTATAGTTTGTCATCCCCTTGTATAGGTTAACAAAACCCACTTTTACTGTAATTTGAAAAAAAATTTTTAAAAAAGTCTTAAAAAATTTTAAACATTTTTTAAAAGCAACATTTGAGTCAATTAAGGAAATAAACGTTAAAAACATTGAAAATATATTTTAAGAAAGTAGTTATAAAAAACTGATATAATGATTTTACTCATGTAACTTTCTCAGCTCTCTTAAAATACACTTTAAATCATTATACTTTAGTATATGAATCAGCTTTTTTTTTTTAATTGGTTGATTAGTTGGTTTTGTTGGGATAAGAGTTTGATGCTAGTCCAGTGTGCACATTAATAAATGATCCTACATATCATCTGTGTATACACACACACACATACACATAAATTCTTTATAACTGTGCACATATATATGAGTTAGTGAATATATACTTGTTATGTCTAATAATATTTGTAAAGTTTATAAAGATATAATTATTACAAATGTATTTATGTAAAAACAGCTTGCAAAAACAGCAAGGAGGCCACATGTTCTGACCTCCTCTAACCCTCCAAGAGGAAGACAGGATTACCAGCAGTAACCCAAGGCCTATTCCTGCCAGGCCAGACATGCTGCCTCCCCCCTCCAGCCCTTGCTCCAACCGTTCCTCCCAAAGCACCC
>NW_006922464.1:360962-371584 GCF_000298275.1 Orycteropus afer afer
ACCTCCCAGAACATTGTTTTGTGCCACTCCCAACAGAAATACTCCAGGTGGACACCTTCAGCAATCAGGAGCTCCTCAGTTGCTCATAGCAAATCCCACCTTGGAGTTTACAAAGACTTATGGGTAGAAAAGCCACACAAAGTAACTTACTACACTGCACAGCTCAAAAAATTAAAAATATATAACTTAGAAATTAAATAATTTAAAAACCTTTTATTGATTTTTACTGAAAGCCATACTTTTATTTACTTCATAATTTGTATTTTTAAATTTAGATTTTAAAAATTATTGTTTTGAAGTATTTAATCACTCTTTGTGCTTAACCTGGACAAGTTTCTGCCTCTCCATCTGTAAATTAGCTTATAAAATATCTTTATAATTCTAGGGCTGGAAATAGAGTCAGTATTTTTTCTATAGTCTGAGAAGTCATGTTTCCATTGTCCTTACATTATCTACAAACTTTTTTAATAATGATAATTTGTCATTTCTTTGTACTTTTCTGACATGATGAAAGTACCAGGTAACTCTTGGAAAGCATGGATCAGCAGTGTCTTTTCCCCTTATGATTATGGACATTTCCAAACTATGCTATTGAATGTCCAGTCAATATTGTTCACAGACAGAAAAATATACTATCAGGTAGTAAAGGGAAGAGGAATGTTTAATGACCATATTTGACCCCTGTTATAAGTCACATTCCTAAGTACTATTGATTTACTCTCATGACATCAAAAAGCAGTACACATGTAAATAAAGGTATATGTATATGTCAACATACATGGTACTTGTGTTAATATACATTATGATCATATATTTGTGTAGCATTGTCATTACAGTTCTTTTTAGTTATGAAAATATGTTTCCCTCAATATTCAAGCCTTTACACATGAGCCTTCAATAAGTAAGACAATATTTTATCTTTTGTATTCTTCAAAGATATTTGTTATAATAAATTCTCATTTGAGTTTCAACATGGAAAATTATTATTTAATTTTAAATGTCTTAACAGGTTTTTGAAAGTTGTGCCTACTTATTGAGAGGGGCAAAAATGTTTAGTATGTTAACGTTGGTAAAAATAAATTGACAACATGTATTTTTTTATCAGATTTGAATCACAAGGTTATTGAACAAGTTAATCTTAAATTGGCTTCATAATTCCAAGTAAAGAGAAGGAAGGAAATCTCTATTTGTAATACAATTTATGTTAATAAAATAAATGTTTTCAAGCAAGTCTTTGGGTAGGCATACACTAAGAAAATAAATCACATAAAATGTTAAAACAAGTTATGATTCTGCTCGATCTTTTCAGTCCTGGGTGGTTAAAACTTGGGATATTATTAATACCTCTAATAAGGTGAGGGATATTATATTATTTAAATGAGCACAGAACATCCAGAGAGAAAGGGGGGTTATTTTTCCTCTCTCTTAAGTAATTTGTCCCATTCATTATAAATTCTAGGTCGAGTACAGTCTAAATGTGCTAACTACTCTACCATTTAGTTGGAGATTATTTGAAGAGCATAACATTTCTCTGACCTTTGAGTAGTCATGTTTGCTTTGTAATGCTGAATTTTAGAAAAATGGTGAAATATGAATGGTTTTTATTAATTATTTCTTGTCAGACGAGAGATCTCCAACTGCTCAACATGTAGACCTATTGCTGAACCCAGAGCGTTACACTGGATATAAAGGGCCCTCTGCATGGAGAGTGTGGAACAGCATCTATGAGGAAAACTGTTTCAAGTAACTGAGGGGGGTAGCAGAAGGAGGAGGAGTGACTAAGGGGAGGGGAGGCTTGGAAATATTTTTTTTCTGTTGGAAAAAGTCATATATAAGAGTCAAACTGTTTTATGTTTGGGTTTTGTGCTTTGTTTTCAGGCCTCGATCTGTTTATCGTCCTTTAAATCCTCTGGCACCCAGCCGAGGTGGGTTTTCTGTACATTTTCATGCTTTTAGAAATTGTTTACAAAATACTTTTGTAACTAAGCTGTATATTGAAAAAAAATAATTTTTGTATTTTCCTTGAATTGAATTATCAGAATTATAGGATTAGTTCATAGTTAAATCTCAAGATTTCACATCTCAAGGTTATACATGTTTTATGTAATTACTGTCATTCTCTGTGCCTAATGACTTCTATGTGCCAGACCTTAAACTAGGAGCTTTATGTAAAATACATTAGGATATGTGAGTAACCCAAATGTATCAGAGGTTTCCTGGGGAACTCTTAAATATCTAGATGCACAGGCCCTACTTCATTCCAATTAAATGAGAATCTCTAGAATAGGACCCAGGTGTCATTATTTTTAAACTCCCCAGATAACTCCAATATGCAGGCAAGCTTGAGAACCAATCACTCGTAGTGATGCTTCGCAAAATTTAGCGTACAATTACTTAGAAACCTTGTTAAAATACAGATCCTGCTTCAGTAGGTCTTGTTTGGGTTTTAATAAGCTGTTGGATACGCCTAGGGTGCAGATCCATGTACCAAATTTTGAGTTGTAAGGTTGTGGAGAACTTTCAGAAAGTTACATTACCTACACTGATACTCTAGACTACTGTTCAGCAAGGTAGCCAGTTGCCACATGCGGCTAATGAGCACTTGAAATACAGTTAGTGTGAAACTGACTTAAATTTTATTTTTTTAATCTTAGTCGGTTTGAAGTAAAAAACTGAAGTAGTGCAGACTGTTTTTTCCATTAAGCCACTTTATTATTTTAATAGGACTACATTTTACTTTAACCCTTATATCACTTAGATATTATTGTTGTATTATACTTTTTTGTTTTTGTTTTCTTCATGTTGTGAACATGTTCTTTATTCATCTTAACAATTTGTTAAATATGACAGGTGACAGTCATTAAATCAAGCTGTCACTGGTTTTGCATTAAGAATGACCTCTAAAGTCCTGGGATTTGGTTTCTGGCAAAGCTAAATATTTATTAGTTGATATAATTTTGGTTTAAATCACCTTATAAATTGTCTTATCTATTACATGAGAAGGTACATGTCTTAGTCTTATTGTTACAATCTGTATATGCAGTCAGCTCTTTAAGGGCATATGGCAAGTTTACTGTGCATTTAGGAACAATTTTTAGTCTTAGACAAATTCAGTTTTGCGTTTCAAAAATGCCCTTTGCCCAGGGTATTCTCTAATCTTGGATTGCTAAGTATAAATATCTTTCTGTAAGACTTAGTTAAACTGCTGAGAATAAACCTGTTGAGAATCAGCACTGTCTGGTGCCTGAAAAAAATAATTGTATTAGTAGTAGTAGTAGTTAACTGCTCTTGCCTCTGTTGCTGCTATTATTACATTTATTAAGAACTTGTTCAGGCAGTGTTTTACATTTATTTCCTTATTTGATCCTCTCAAAAAACACATGCTATAGGTTCTGATAATAGCCAGTTTTATAGATTAGAAAGGCTAGACACAAAGAGTATATAAAGAACTTGCTCAAGTTTTGAGTGGTGTCACTAGTACTTGAACCTAAGCAGTCTGACTTGAGAGACTGTAACTGTGAACTTCATTTAATGATTTTCATTCTTGTTGCATTGTATTTTATTTTATATGTATTACATGTGCATGTGTTGCATGTATACTTTTTATTTTTCAAAATTTGGCTACTAAAAAAGTTTAAATTACATATGTGGTTTGTAGTATATTTCTGTTGGACAGCATTGCTGTAAAAAGTTGGAGGTTATTCAATATAAAATTATTGGGTACATTCTCAATCAGTTTTCAGTCAGGAATTGAATTTTCTAGTCTAGGTGTGTATCTGTAGACCTTTATTAGATTAAACTTAGAAAGTTTGAATGGATGGACTACTTTTAGATGCTCACTGTATCACAATATGGCATATATTCTTCAAATTCATGCTGACGATTGCCTGGCAAAGACAATTAGATCATGGAAAAGGTGTGCATGATTTCATATCTTTTCTGTTTTACTATGTTTACCTTATAATGACATTTTTTAAAAGTTAATTGCATTAAGTAGTTGGACTTGTGGGCTCGGGACCATTATTGCAGGGGACATCAAACTCAATTGGCATAACATACTACACAAAAACATTGTTCCACATCCTATTTTGGTGAGTAGTGACTGGGGTCTGAAAAGTTTGCAGGCAGCCATCTAGATGCAACAATGAGTCTCTCCTCATCATGAGCAAAGAAGAATGAAGAAAATCAAAAACACATGGAAACAATTAGTCCAAGTGACTGGTAACACCATACAATCCTCAGACTATACAACTATGAGATCAGAAGAACTAGATGGTACCCAGTGGTCAACCACTCGGAAGGGGATCTATGTAGAAGACCCTGGAGAGAATGTGAGAACAATGTGGAACAAAACTTTAAATCATAGGGAAAAAAAAAAAGGACCAGGTTTTCTGGTCTGATAGAGCCTGGTGGAACCCCTGAGACTATGGCCCCTAGCTGTCCTTCAGGTCTGGAATTGAACCCACTTCTGTGGCTTCCAGCCAAACAAAACACAGACATATGAGCTGAACATTTACACTAGGTAGATACACTCCTTGGAGAGATCAGTCATGGGCAAACAGAAGGGCTGTGTATGCACAGGGAGACAGCTTGGGGGACAGGAGTGCATGGGAGGAAAGGACACAGGGAAGAGGTGGCTATGGGGAGGAAGTGGGAGGAGAGCTGTTGTATTGTGGGAAATTGCAGTCAATGTCATGAGACAAAGTGCATGGAAGATGAATTTGCTCTGTAAACTTTCACCCAAATCACAATAAGTTTAAAAAAATAAAAGTTACTTGCATTAAGGTAATTTTATAATGTTTAGTGTCCTTCTTTTTGCTTATCAGAAATCACATCATCTTGCCCCGTGTTTGTGCTATTAGGAAATATGAAGATTTTATGAAAATAGAAACACAGCTTTTACTATTTACTTCTTAGCATGTATATTGTGTCCATATTCCAGGTCATCAAATATTCTTCTTAGCATGATCATTATGGCTTTTATATACATGTATCATAACTTCTTTAAACAGGACTCTATTGCTAAACATTTAAACTGTTTCATATTACAAAGAAAATTGGTATTAATGGTCTTGTTTTTGTTTTTGCACACATCTATCTTCATCACTGTTTTCTTGTTTTTAACTTTTTATTGTGATTTTGGGGAAAGTTTACCTAGCAAATCAGTTTTCCATTCAGCAATTCACACATATTTTGTTTCATGTCATTGGTTGCAATCCCTTCTGTATAATATCACTCCTCCCACCTATTCCCTGTGTTTCTCATTTCTGTTTCCATTCCTCCTCCATCCCTACACCTTCCTTCCTTCTAAACTTTATCCTTGGGCAATGCTGCTCTTTTGATCTTGAATGGTTGATTTTTCTAAAGAGTACTTTCCTCCCTAGTGTTATTGTTCACCTTGTAAACCTGTGTATTGTTTGACTGAAAATTGAGCCATGGAAGTGAATTCAGTTCATGGTCCAAAGGATAACTAAGGGCCATAGTCTTGGGGATTACACCAGTCTGTTTGACCATAAGCCTTTTTTTTTTTTTTTTTTTTTTTGAGTCATGTTCCACATTTTTCTTCCTCTCTATCAAGGAATTTCTAACATGACCCCTTTCAGACCAGGCAGCAGTGGTAGCAGCCAGGCAACCATCTAGGTCTTCTGTTGTCAGGGTCATGGAAGCTGAGTTTCACGTGGTGCAGTAGTGCTTTGGACTGTTTCTATACATCTTAATTTTCTTCATTCTTCTTTGTTGTAGACCGGGAGAGACCACTAATTGTACGATAGGTGGCTGCTCACAAGCTTTTAAGACCCTAGTTGCTATTTACCAACTATAACCTACCAAAATAGGTTATAGAACATTATTTGTCAATTATATTATACCAGTCAACATTGATGCCCCTGACACTATGGTCTTGAGGCCCCAAGCCCAGTGACTCACTCTGTCATGACTAAGAAGTTTTCATAACTTTGCCCCCTTGTATGTTTTACTATATTCATGGATATATTTGCAGCATATGTAAACATATACGTAGAGATATCCTCTGTCATACCTATATATATTCATGGAGGCAGTCCCATTTTCCTTTCCATACCTGTTCAGCTTGAGTGTCTATGTATCCACGCGTACATTATTGCTATTTTTGTTACTGCAGGATTATGTATGTAATACTATTTATCTTTGCTGTCTTTAACTATTATACTCCTCCCAGTGTCTTCCTTTGCCTTGATCATTTTTTTTTTTTGCTGACCTCCGCCTTATTATATATTACCTTCCTCTTTTGTTGTTGTTGTTATGTGCTGTCAAGTCAGACCCGACTCATAGTCACCCCTCCTTGGGTTTCCGAGGCAGTATCACTACGGAAGTAGATTGCCCCATCTTCCTTCCAAGGAGTGGCTGATGGGTTTGAATCGTCAGACATCTGGTTAGCAGTCAAGTGCCTTAGGTACTACGCTACCAGAGCTCCCACCTTCCTCTTTACACAAGTTAATATGTACCTACCCTCTAGTTAGTGGATTACCCTCCCTTCCTTCCCACCCCTGGTAACCTTTAAACAATGTTTCTTTTTGTGTAAAACCTTTTCTTGATTTTTTAATAATAGTGGTCTCACACTATATTTGACTTTTTGTGATGGGCTAGTTTCACTCAGCATAATGTCCTCTGGGTTCATCCATGTTCAGAGATGCTTCAGAGATTCATCATTATCCTTTAATGTTGTGTGGTATCCCATTGGGTGTACGTACTGTAGTTTATTAATCCATTCCTCTGTTGTTGGGAGATTATGTCCATCTTTTTGCTATTGTGAATGTGCTTGAACAATTTCTCTTAGAAAGATCAGCACGAGACCGGTCCCCATGAGGCGGAGGTTAAAGATGTCCCAAATGTCCGAACTACCCTGCCACTCCATCATTTCAGACATTAACTCCTCCTCCTCCTCCCAGTAATTTCCCCGGTCTTAGGGTTCTGTATTTCGCTGTAACGCCTCACAGAACTCACAGACACCCACAGGTTCGTCTCACATAGTGTGTGGAGGCTGGCAGGCTGGCGAGTCCCAGGTCCGTGAGTAGGTCTGGCGGATCCTCCCAACTCTCGGGGTTTGATGAACCTCGATCAGCAGATCAGATGATGGCTGCTGTCCCAAATCCAGGAGTGAGATGAGGATGATCCAAGACACAAAGCTGGAGCAAGAGGAGAGCGAATCTTCCCAGGAGATTCGTAGGTATACCCTCAGGGAAGCTAAGGGTGGTGATTTGAATTATACCCTCCAGTAAGGCAGGACTCAAGATACATTCCACCTGTGTTGCCCCAACAGAATTAACCTAAATCCCATCACAGAGTTGATTGCCAGTCATTATAGGGAACGACTACTACCAGCTACCCAGCCAAGTTGATACCTGACCTTAACTACCACACCACCCCAAACAGGCATGGATAATGGGATTTACGAAACATCACAGAATGTGGCTAGAAGGGCCACATCAAGCAATTCACTGCAGAATGGCACTAATGAACATGAGGTATATATATCTATTCATGTCAAAGGTCTTATTTCTCTAGAATATATACGTACTAGTAGGATTGCTGGATTGTAGGGCATTTCTGTTACCTCCTTTTTAAGGAAGCCCCATACTATTTCCACAGTAGTTCTACAATTTTTAATTCCCACCAGCAGTATATGAGGGTTCCAGTCTTATCTATCTATCCCTTACCAGAATTCATTATTTTCTTCCTTTCTTTTTTTTTTTTTTTTTTTTAAACTTTGCTATTAGTGCTGGGATAAGATGATATCTCATTGTTTTGATCTGCCTCTCCCTAATGGCTAATGATCATGGGCATTTCTTCATTTATTTGTTGACCACCTGAGCGACTCCTTTGGCGGAGTATCTGTTCATGTCCTCTGCCCATTTGTTAATTGGATTGTCTTTTTGCTGTTGAGGTGTTAAAGTGTTCTATAAATTGTAGAGGTTAGTCCCTTGACTGATATGTCATTGCCAAAAAAAAATTGTCAGTCTATAGGTTCTCTTCTCACTCTTGGTGAAATCACTTGATGTGCATAAGTTTCTAAATTTTGGTTGTCTTTTGGTGTTTGTGCAGCATTAGTTATATCTGATAATGTACTTATGCCATGTATTTGGGCCTTTTTTTTTTTTTATTGTCTTTATGCTTTCAGATTTTACATTTAGGTCTTTGATCCATCTGAGTTCATTTTTGTATATGGTATGAGAGAGATATGGGTCCTACTAAATTATCTGAAAATAAATGTTCATTTTTTCCAGTATCATTTGTTAAAAAGACAACCTGTTCCTCATTTAATGAGTTATAGCCCTTTGTCAAAGATCAGCTATCTACAGGTGGATGGGTTTACTTCTGGGTTCTCAATTTTGTTCCATTAGTCTGTGTGTTTGTAGTTGTATGAGTACCAGGTTTCTTTGACTACCATGGCTTTGTAATAGATTTTGAAATTGGGGAATGTGAGTCCTACTTTGGTCTTCTTTAATAAACCAAAACCAAACTTACTGATGTCGAGTCAGGTCCGACGCATAGCGACGCCTCTTTGGGTTCCCCAAGACAGTATCACTATGGAAGTAGATTGCCTAACCTTCCATCCAAGGAGTGCCTGGTGGATTTGAACTGCCAGTCTTCTGGTTAGCAGTCAAATGCCTTAGGTACTATGCCACCAGAGCTCCCATCTTCTTTAATAGTGCTTTGCTTGTTTGGGATCTCTTTCCTTTCCATATAAAGTTGATGATTAGTTTTTCCATCTCTTAAAAGAATGATGATGGAATCTGGATTAGGTTTGCATTATATCTGTAGATTGCTTTGGGGGTAGTATTCACATTTTCACAATGTTAAGTCTTCCTATCCATGAGCATGGTATATTCTTCCTTTTATGTAAGTCTATTTGGTTTCTTGTAATAGTGTTTTGCAGTTTCTTTGTATAGGTCTTTCATGTCTTTGATTACATTTATTCTTAAGTAGTTCATCTTTTGGTTGGTTATTATAAATGGTATTTCTTCTTTTCCTGATTTCCTTTTCAAAGTTCTCTTCACTAGTGTAAAAGAATCTGACTGATTTTTATACACTGATCTTGTACTCTGCCACTTTGCTGAATATTTCAATATGTCCCAGTAATTTTCTTGCTGAGTCTTTAGAATTTTCTGAGTATAGGATCATATCATCTGCAAACAGAGGTAGTTTTACTTTTTCTTTGACAATTTGGATGTCTTTTATCTCCCTTTCTTTCCTTATTATTCTGGCCAGGACTTCCAATTCACTATTAAATAGAAGGGGTGATAAGGTGCATCCTTATCTGATACCCATTTGCAAAGTAGAATGCTTTCTGTCTCTCTCTGTTGATACTAATATTGGTCATTGGTTTTGTGTATATGCCCATAATTATTTGGAGAAATTTCTTTTCTGTTCCTATTTTGTTGAGCATGTTTATCAGAAATGGGTGTTGCATTTTGTCAAATGCCTTTTCTGCATCAAATGATAGGATCATGTGGTTCTTTTCCTTTGTTTTATTTATATGGTAGATTGCATTGATTGTTTTTGTAATGTTGAATCATCCTTGCATAGCTGGTATGAATCCTATTTTGTCATGATGTATTATTTAGTTGATAAGTTGTTGGACTCTATTGGCTAGGATATTGCTGACAATTTTTGTGTCTGTGTTTATGAGTGACATTTTCTTTTTTAATTGTGCCATTTTCTGGTTTTGATACGACGTTATGCTCACTTCATAAAATAAATTCAGGGCTATTCCCTCCTTTTTTTCTATTCTGGAAAAGTTTGAGGAGAATTGGTATCAGCTCTTCTATGAATGTTTGATAAAATGAAAAAATTCTTCATTAAAATTGTCTGGGCTAGGACTTCTTTCTGTTTGGAGTTTTTTTGTTTTGTTTTGTTTTGTTTTCTTTGTTCAAAGACCTGTTCATTTTTTTTCTTTTTATATGCATCTTTTCAGATTTTCTACCTCTTTCTAGAAACATATTATCTACAGTTTAGGTAGGTAGTGTGTTTATAGAAATTTGTCCATTTTGTCTGGTTTTTCAAATTTGTTGGAGTATGGGTCTTCATCCCACTGCTGTCAAATCAAATCTGACTCATAGCAACCCCTCCTTGGGTTTCTGAGGCAGTGTCACTACAGAAGTAGATTGCCCAATCTTCCTTCCACGGAGTGGCTGGTGGGTTTGAACCACCAGCCTTCTAGATAGCACTCACATGACTTAGGCACTATGCCACCAGAGGTCCTGTGGGTCTTCATGTTGTTGTTGTTGTTAGGTGCCATCAAGTCACTTCTGACTCATGCACAGCAGAACAAAACACTGCCCAATCCTGCGCCAGCTCCATGATCCTTGCTATACTTGAGCCCATTGTCGCAGCCACCATGTCAATCCATCTCATCGAAGGTCTTCCCCTCTTTCGTTGACCTTACCAAATATGACATCCTTCTCCAGGGAATGGTCCCTTCTGACAACATGACCAAAGTAGGTGAGACGAAGTCTGGCCATCCTCATTCCAAGGAACATCTCGTCTGCACTTCCTCCAGGACAGATATGTTAGTTCTTTTGGCAGTCCATGGTACCTTCAGCATTCTTCTCCAGCACCACGACTCAAAAGCATCAACTCTTCTT
>NW_006922464.1:399559-429939 GCF_000298275.1 Orycteropus afer afer
AAAAGAAAAATAAGGAACAGGGTTAACTATGAGAGAAAGGTGTGGGGGGGGGATAAATTTAAAAAAAAAAAAAAAAAAAAAAATTCAACCAGGAACAGGGAAAAGAAAAAATGCTGAAAACTTGGACCTGGGAGATGAAGATTAAGAATAATAGTAAAAAGGAGAAAAGTATTAATAATAATAGTTGTTTTAAAACAGAGAAATACAAGCAAACTAATCACCAGAAAAAATAATGTGAAAAAGAAAAAAATAAAAAAAGAGAAAAAAAAAAATCAATGGAGGACTGCACAGGGCACCCAGGGTCCGTCTGAGCACACAGTCTGTGATGGTGTTCCTGTGGGCCCAGAAAGTAGGTGGGAGTGGGGGATGGCTACACCTCCATTCACCAAGGAAGTATGAGGAATAAGGGTAACAAGAGGAATGTGATACCTTTTCACTTTTGCAGGTCCGGAGTGTCCTTGGTGTTGCTGGAAAGTGGAATGTGTTCTTAAGCTCCAGGAATCTGCGAGAACGCTGTCTCTTTAAATATCCAAAATAGTCAAGCCGCTTTTAAACCTTCAAAATGGTGGCGCCCTGGACTGGTAAAAGTCCACAGCTCAGCCCGCCTTTCTCTTCACCTTCCCTGTTTATTCGAATCCCAGCCACCCGAGCAGTCCCTGCCTAGCAGGGGTGATTTTTAGTTTAATTCTTAGGTCCTACCACTACTCAGGAATCTCCAAGCTGTCTGTGCCATGAGGATCACTCAGGATTGCTGCCAGACCACAGCTTTGTATGTCTCCTTTTTTGGTATTTTCATGCAAATTCTGCTGCTAGTTGGGGTTTAGTCCACTTCTGTATCCTTCCCTTCAAGGCTCAGGGGCCCAAGATTATCTTCTGTGTCTGTGTTAATTGGTTTCCCTTTTCTTTGTTGAAGAGGGTCTGCACAGTCTTTCTGCCTAGTCCGCCATCTTGCCAGAACCCAATAATTGTAAGTTTTACTCCAATAAATGTTCTACAATTTTTTTGGTGTATTTTTTTCTCTCCCTAGTCTCTTTCTGTTCTAGAATTCTGATCACACATAAATTATTCCTGTTGATGGTGGTCCACATAAATCTAATGGTTTTCTTAGTTTTGTTGTTGTTGTTGTTGTCTTTTTTCTGATTGTTTCTCTAGGAGTAGTACTGAGATATTTGTCTTTAGTCTTACAAATTCTGTCTTCCATGGATTCAATTCTACTCCTTTGCCCTTGCAATATTTTATCTATTTCTAAAATCTCAGTATTGATTTTCTGGATTTCTTTTTGCTGTTTTTATATGGTTTCTTATTTTTCATTTGTTTTGTCAATTTGTTCTTGTATTATTTTCCTGAATTCTTCTAGAGTTTTGTCTTATTTTCTTATATTTTTTCAGTGTTTTCCTTGATCTTTCTCTCAATCTGTTGAAGGTACCTAAAAATAATTGTTTTGAATTCCTTATCAGGTAGTTCCAATGTGATTACTTCCTCAGAGAGGTTTTCTCCCTCTGTATTTTGGTCACTTGTTTGTGCCCACTCTGTCTTGCTTCTTTATGTGAACTGAGGTTGTCTGTAGTTTCTAAGATATTGTGGTTTTATTTGTATTTAATTGGTGATGGTATTTTGTTTTGTTTTGTCCAAATTTCTGTGTGTGTGTGTATGTGTGTGTCTACTTTGTTTTGATACACAAACAGTGAGCAGGGCAGGTGTGCTACTCTATTCTCTAGTTTGATAGCACTCAGGTGATCACTACCCATCTTTTGGTGGTTGTGATAGAGGATAGAGGTGTGTGCACAGTCTCTGTTTGCTGGTCATGGAGAGCAGTTGAGAGTGGGTTGGGTTGGTGCTGATTGCTGTTTATCATTGATCAGGTGGTGCAGGAGCAGGGCATTGCCCTCAACCAGTGGGTGGGATTGCAGGAAGTATGGATATGGTTAGGCAGTGTGGGCACAGTGCTGTCTCCCACTAGGTAGGCCATAATATAAATAATCCAAAAAATAAAACAAAAAATAAGAAAAACAAAAGAAACAAACAGTAGCCACAACAAAAAGAAAATAAATGAAATAAAAATAAAAAGGAATGACAAAAGGATTTAAAAAGAAAACCTAGGTGAGGAGACAAAAGAAAAGAGAGCAGTAAAGAAAAATAAAAAAAGAGACAAGTATGAAAAAGAAAATGGGAAAGAAGGGGAGAAAAAAAAAAGCAAATAAAAAGAGGGAAAAGAAAAAGCAGAAAACTGGACAGGCAGGGCATCTGGGTGGTGCTTCTCCTGGCCATGTTGGTGATAGGAACCATGGAACCTGGTTTCAGAAGACGTTCCTGTTGGCCTATAAGGTGACTTGGAAGCTAAGCATCCCATTCAGTCCCAGAAGATGCTCCTACTGGCTTGGTAGGTAGCTGGGGGAAGAGTGTCTTAGTGGCAAAAAGAATTCATGCCAGCCCAGAGGTGGTTGTGGATAGGGTGCCTGGTTCTAGATAGAATTCCTGCCAGTCCAGAAGACAGCTGGGGGGTAGCACGCCCTGTTCAGGATGTAGTTCCTGCCAGTCTTGAAAGTGGGTGGAGGTGGGAGATGGCCACACCTCTGGTCACTGGGAGGGTATTGGGAATAAACATAAGATCATGTCTGTCTGGTCACCAGCTACCTGTGGGCACCTATATAGTCTTGGGTGAGCAAAGCAAATTATCAGATTACTGCCCTGCTTGGAATGCTGCTTGCAAAAATTCAAAATGGCCATCCTGTGTCAGGTCAGTTGATCTTTGCTGTTTTTACTCAGTTTCTTCTAGTTGGTATTTGACCCATTTCTTTATCCTTTCATTTGAGTCTCAGGGTTCCAAGATTATCATCTGTATGTTTCACTTGCTTTCTCATGTCTTTGTTTTAGAGGGTCTGAGTAGCTTTTCAGCCTAGTCTATCTTGGCAGAAGTCTCTTCATCACTACTTTTTATTAATATAAATGCTCCTAGTGAGGTTTTCTTTCTTTTTTAAAAGCTGTTTTTTTTTTTTTTTTTTTCTTTTTTCTTTTATTCCCTCATATACATCAGGGTTAGAAAATATTTTATTTCTTATACTGAGCCATGAGGAGCTCTGGTGGCACAGTGGTTAATACATTCAGCTGCTAACCAAAAGGTCCAAAGTTTGAACCCACTAGCCTCTCTCCAGGAGCTCTGGTGGCATAGTGCCTAAGGCATTTGACTGCTAACCAGAAGGCTGGCAGTTCAAACCCACCAGCCACTCCTCGGAAAGAAGGTTGGACAATCTACTTCCATAGTGATACTGCCTTAGAAACCCAAGGAGGGGTTGCTGGCTCAACAGCAGTGTGGGATCTCTCTCCAGGAAATAGATGAGGCACTCTGCTTCCATAAAGATTGGAAGGCCTGTGGGGCCTATGGGGCAGTTCTGCTGTGTCCTGTAGGGTCGCAGTGACTTGGAATCAGCTCAGTGGCGGTGGCTCTGACTCACAGGGGTAAACAATGGAATATACAAATAAGTAAAAAAGAAAGCTAAATTAAATGTTTACACACTAACCCACCGGCATCGAGTCAGATCCGACTCATAACGACCCTTCCTTGGGTTTCCGAGATAGTATCACTATGGAAAACCTTTTTTCTAAAAAATGAAATCTTTTATCAGAATCCCATATACATAGCTGATAAAAGGCAGAGTTGCTGTGGAGCCTTAGATCCCAGCCACCTGGCCTCTTCCTCACCTATACGCTGTCCTGAAGCGCCACGGTAAAGGTTTCACCAAATACAGTCTGGAAACTACTCTAATTATATATATTGTACTGATGAACGGTAATTCAAAAGAAACATATTCCAGCTTATAACAGTAATGTTCAGAGAGTTGTATACTAATGATTAAAAGAGTGACTTTGTATATTTGTCAGTTAACTATTTAAACTAGTAGTCTTTATTACTGTTTTTAGTTGCTTTTGGATATTTTATTATTTGTTATTGAGAACATATGTGAATTCTGGTACTATTTGGCCTGTATTCTTATTCAGAAGTCTCGTTTTCAGTATGACTGTACACTGACCTAAATTCATGGGAAAAATTAATAGATTAATAGGCAGTATATTTCAGTCCCATATTAAGTAGAATTGGAATCTGAACTATGAAAGACATTTTCTAAAATCCTTTCTGTAATTCTCTTTTTCAGGAGAAGATGATGGTGAGTTAAAACTTCTGTGTTTATATTTGCTTTAAGTGTAGAGGAAATGTTTTTAATGATCAAAATTTTATTTTTCCTCTATTCAAAGAAAAATGTTTTTCCTATTTCTTTCAGAGAATAGCTACCAGTGAGTAGGGACATTTTAAAAATAAGAACAATATTTTTTAATAATGTAAAGTTATCCTATGTTAAAAATGAGTATAAATTCCATTTTTCCTAAGTCTTTAGTACAGAAACTAGGTTTGTATTCCAGGTTCCCCATTTTCTGGTTTTTGTAATCTACTTGATACATTTTGAGGAAATGGAAAAAAAAAATGATACAATTTTTACCAGATAATTTGCCTTGTGACCTCTTTATTTTTCTTACTAATTTTGAAATGTGTAGCCTCAATATTAATGATGTTATATATAGATTGTATGTGTGTATATTCTCTGTCCAAACTATTTTACATAAATGAGGTTATGTTGATCTGCAGCATATTTTTTCCAATATTAGCTATAAAAACCTTTACATTTCAGTATATGTAAATAATCTTTTTTTCTGTTTCAGAGAAATTAGTAAATGTATTAACACCTTATCAACAATTGATTACTAAATATATATATAGATCATAGGGTCCCCCAAAATAGCCAAAATCATTATTTCATATGGATGTTTACTTATCTTTGTTCAATGTTACGTGATGGGATTAATGAAGGGTAGAAAGAAGTGTAAAAGGTGATACCTTCCCTCTAGAAGCTGATAATAGATAGCAGAAATTATAAGCACTATACCTAAATAAAAGGAGCTCTGGTGGTACAGTGTCTAAGGCATTTGGCTTCTAACCAAAACCTTGGTACTTCAAACCCACCAGCTGCTCCACAGAAAAAAAAGATGAAGCAGTCTGCTTCTGTAAAGATTTATAGCCTTGGAAACCCAATGTGGGTCACTATGAGTCGGAATCAGCTCTATAGCAGTGACTTTGGCTTGTTTTTCATACCTGAATAAAGGAGCTTTGTTGGCACTTTGGTTAAAGCATTGGCTGCTAACCAAAAAGTCAGTGATTCAAAGCCACCAGCTGCTCTATGGGAGAAAAATGAAACTGTCTGCTTCCTTAAATATATATGGCATTGGAAACCCTATGGGGCGGTTCTACTTTGTCCTATGTGGTCACTATGAATTGCAATCAATTCAGTAGCAATGAGTTTTTAGTTTTATATTGAATGAAAGAGCCCTGGTGGCACAGTGGTTAAGTGCTTGGCTGCTAACCAAAAGGTCAGCAGTTCAAACCCACTCTATTGAAGAAAGATGTGGCAGTTTGCTTCTGTAAAGATTACAGCTTGAAAACCATATGGGGCAATTCTACGACGTCCTATCTTGTCACTAGGAGTCGGAATTGACTTGATGGCAGTGGGTTAGATTTTATATCTGAATAATGATAACAAAGTAAATAAGTACTAACTACATTTATATACAAACAATATAGCTCTTTAGGGATGGAACAAATTATATCTCACTATCTAGAAAAGCTTAAGAGAGGATGTGGCATTTGAGATGAATTTTGAGTAATGGAGAGATTTAAGTCAATAAAATGGGATAATGCATGCTAGTTGGGGGAAACAGCATGAACGTAGGAGTGGGGAAAGGAAAAATCAAACATGTTTGGGAGAACAGTAAGTAGATCCATTTAGCAGTAGGAAGGATTTCATATTTAAAAGAATTAAAAATACCTGTTGCTATTGATGTTGAGTTGATTTCCTACTCATGGTGACCCTATGTGTTACAGAGTAGAACTGCTTCATAGGGTTTTGTTGGCTATATTTTTGGCCTTTCTTTTGTGGCACTTTGGGTGGGTTCTAACTGCTCACCTTTAGGTTAGTAGCTAAGAGCAAACTACTTGTACCACCCAGGGACCTTCAGCTTTTAAACAAAGATATTTAAAATTGGAAAGATGAAAGGAAGTAAAATTATTAAAGACCTTGGGAATTAGACTTACTCTGTTGGCAGTTAAGGCTTTTTGAGTAAACAAGTTATAAAATGATGAATGATCTTTAGTAAATATGATGAATAATGAATCTACAGAAAGATGTTTATGTTGTTTTTCAAAGTGTGCAGACTCTCAGGTGGAAGAAATTCTGCAAGATCTAATTTATCCTGTAAACTCCTTGCTCACCTCATCTCTATATTGAGTGTTTTTTACTATGTTTTTTCTCAATTAAAACAGGTATTAATAAGTATAAGTAAATTAGGAAATCCATTGAGAGTTTTGGTTCTTACTGACTTCCATCTGTTGAAGGGGCAGGGAGACAGCATCTTTTGACCTCTTCTAACTACACAAGAGGAAGGAGCGCTGGTGACATAGTCCCTAAGGCATTTGACTGCTAACCAGAAGGTTAGTGGTTCAAATCCACCAGCCACTCCATGGAAGGAAGACTGGGCAATCTATTCCTATAAAGATTTACCTCCTTGGAAATCCAAAGTGGGTCGCTGTGAGTCGAGATTGACTCGATGGCAGTGAGTTTGGTTTGGGTTTAACTACACAAGAGGAATAAAGAATCACCATCAGCAGCCCAAGGCCTGTTCCTATAAACCCAGACATGCCGCCACCCTACAGCCCTCTTACCAACCTTGACATCAACTGTCCCTCCCATGGCACTCACCACCTCTCTGCTAGGCTCAGTAATTCACTGCAGTGGTCACACAGAACTTACAGATTATAGAGTTTATTAGGGAAGCAACAGGCTACAATTCAAATTCAGAAATGCACTCAGGATGCAGTTCTTTGGTAAGGACAGTCTTTCTCCTCTGCTGTGCCCTTAGACACACCTCTCCAGCCCTTGGCCTCTCAGCTTGCTCTCTGCCTCTGGGCCAGGTAAGCCTGCTGCTCTGTCTTGTGTCTCTTGGTTCCACTGCAGCCATCTCTCAGCCAGGCATTTCTCTCAGCCAGGCATCTCTCTCTCAGCTGGACATCTCTCTCTCTCAGCCAGGTGTCTCTCTCTTAGCAGTGCATCTCTCTCAGCCACCACACAAATTTCCCCTGCCTCTAGGAGTGCTCATTTTAAGCCTGGCAGAGTGGCAAAACTAACCAATACCAACATCAGAGTCCTAAACATCTGGCAGAGAGTGAACTTTCCCAAAAGATTACTTCCTGCTACTCTAACAGAAATATCCCAAGTGGATGACTTTAATAATCAGGAGTTTAAAAGCAGCTACTCCATTGCTCATGGCAAATTCCACCACAGGATTAATTGCCAGTCTCATTATAGGAAATAACTACTATCAGCTGCCTAGCCAAATTGATACATATTTACATGGTCCCACCCAGTAATCTACTGGGAGTTACCAAGACTATGGCTAGAAAAGCCATACCATGCAACTTACTACACCACATCATCTTTAGGGGAAGAGGAAAAAAAAAAATAGAAGAAACGTATCATGTCTGAAAAAAGATCTTTTAACATTAGTATACAGATAAGTCAAGCTCCTTTGTTTTATTCAACTTTTCTGAAGGATTGTCTTAAACATTATGGGATTTCTTATTCTCCTTTGAAAGTAATGTTAGGTAAATGAGGATACATACCTAGCTTTATTGGCTCAGGGAAAATGGGATAATCAATAATTGGAGTTTTGTGTTAATTCATTATCTGTTTTGGGATTTTTATTTTTAAATGCTGTGGTTATTTTCATGAAAAGCAAATTTACAATTGTTAAATTATTCCTCTGTCCCATGCTTTTGAATAATTAAACTTTCTAATGGATGAGATTTATATAATATTTTTATAGTCAAAAATACATTCTCCTAGTATTAATTAAATCAGTTGTGTGTTTTCTAAAATCAAATGCCTATTTTTCCACTTTTCACAAATCAGTAGACATTTCTAGAGATAATCCTGTCATAATAATATTCTAGTTTGTAAATGACCATTTAAAATATTTTAACCCAATTCATTCTGTTTTTTAGGAGAATCATTCTACACATGGTTAGAAGGTAATCTTAATGTCTGCATTTGAAATTCATTGGCTTTTTGTGAAAAAAAAAAAAAAAGTACTGACTTATTTAATAAATTTCTTTAAGTTTTAGAATTTCATTACCTAGACAACAAACTTAGACACTGTTTGGAAAAAAGAGCATGTGTTTTAAGGTGGTTATATTTTGAGCTATAATTATTTGAGAAGTTTGAGGACATCAACTAGTCAAAAACCAGTGTTATAAAAATATACAGGCCACGTACTGTCCTCAGGTATTCAAAGCTGCTTCCCAGTCTTATTTCTGTTCTGTATGTAGTACTCATCTAAACTATTTTTCTAGTAATCATTTTGCAAATCTATTTTTAAAATAGAGACATTCATTTTTTAGAAGGAATTACTTTTTATATGTAAAATTGATGGAAGTTAAATTTGAATTCAGAAGGTTTTAAGCAATTTGCACATGTTAATATAGTCTAAACTTGTTTAACTAAAAGATAAAATTGTTTTAGATCCCAATGTATTACGTGTATCTTTTTATATTCTAGTATTTTCCCATGCTGAAAATAGCAAGTGTTACTTATGGAAAGCTGAAACAGTCTAGAATTTTTACCATTTTGGTTAGTAACTGGATATAATACTTTTTTGAGATTTACTTTAACAAATTGCCATTAGTTCATGAAACCAAAAGTTAACATATATATATTGATGAAAACCACACAAGTTGAATGATATTAAAAAATTGATATTTTATAACCTTAACCTTATGGAAATCTACAGAGCTAAACTTAAGTAGTTAATCCTATTTTATGTTTGTTAGTCCCTCCTTTTATTTTATTAACATGATTTCTCTTTGTTATTAATGAGCTTTGTGCATATATTGGCCATTATTAAGGTGAACATTTTTGATGTGCAATTACTTTAGGAATTATGTTGATAAATGGCTTATTGGATTCTAGGCTATACTATACCAATATCTTATTCTCATGAATCCCTGAATATAAATAAATCATTCCAGAGAGTGGTCTTATTTATAGGCAATTCACTCAACCTTTTCTGATATTCAGTTTCCTCATCTGAGACATGAGAGTCATGATAGCTATCCTACTTTCCTACACTGTGAGTGTAGATGTTACTTGTAAGAATTCCTTTGAAAACCATTAAGCAATCAAATGCCAAATAATACTCTTAGAATAAATCTAGCCCATCTGTGAGAGCAGAAAAGTATGTATTAGTAGAATTTAATGAATTTAAATCAAAAGAAGAGAACCAGTTTTGAACTTGGGTAGTTGAATTTGCTCTCTATTGCTAGAAATAGAAGTGGGTGAATTTCTCCTTTGTGGATCAGATTTTGCAGATACTACTCTAGAGTGTGCCCATGAAATCTTTTTCTTGGACCTACATGTCAAAAACCAGTTGCTTTCAATTCAATTCCAACTCATGGCGACCCTATGAAATCCCTAGGTGGTGCAAATGGTTAATGTGCTCAGTTGCTAACCCAAAAATTGGAGGTTTGGGTCCATTTACAGGTGCCTCAGGGAGCTCTGGTAGCGTAGTGCCTAAGGCACTTGACTGCTAACCAGAAGGCTGGTGGTTCAAACCCACCAGCCGCTCCTCAGATGGAAGATGGGGCAATCTACTTCCATAGTGATACTGCCTTGGAAACCCAAAGGAGGGGTCACTGTGAGTCGGGTCCAACTCAACAGCACATAACAACAACAACACAGGTGCCTCAGAAGAAAGTCCTGTTGATTTACTTACAGAAAATAAGCCACTGAAAAATTCTCTGGAGCGCAATTCTGTTCTGAAACACATGCAATCACCATGAGTCAGAATTAACACCAACTGGTAAAAAGTAGTCAAGTGTTAGGAGGTGATTGCAGCTGGGGAGAAGTTCTGTAGCAATTTACTGCTAAGTGTGGTATGTGTCTTGTTGGTATATTCAGTTGGCACATTAAAAAAAAAAAAAACTTTTATTGCGATTTGGGTGAAAGTTTGCAGAGCAAATTAGTTTTCCATTCAAAAATTGATACACATTTTGTTTTGTGACATTGATTGTAATCCCCACAAAGTAACAGCACTCTTCTCACTTACTCCCTGGGTTTACCATTCATCCTTCTTTTCTAGCCCTTCCAGCCTTCTGAATTTTATTTCATTGTGTGTGGGGGTGGGGGAAGAGAGAGATTTGGATGAAAGTGTACAGAGCAAATTCATTTTATATTCACCAGTTCATACACATTGTATTTCATGACATTGATTGCGATCCCAATAATGTAACTGCTTTCTTCCCAGTTCCTCCCTGTGGTTACCTTTTCCCTATGTCCTTCTTTCCTGAACATTCCTGCCCTCAGAGCTATGGCCCTGTGCAAATGCTGCCCTTCTGATTTCCCATGGTTGATTATTCTAAGGAGTGTACTTGCCTGGTGTAAATGTTCACCTTATAGGCCTACCCATGGTCTGCCTGGAAGCCATGGGAATGAGTTCATTCAGTTCCATGCCCGAAGGGTGACTAGGGTGACTAGGTATCTTGAGGGGAAGGGATTTACTAGTCTCAGACAAGTAAGCCTGGTCTTTTTTATGATTTTGGTTTTGTTCCACATTTTTCTCCTACTCTATCCAGGATCTCTTATTTTGATCCCTTTTTGAGTGGTGGACAGTGGTAGAGTTGGCACATATTTTATTATTACTATTTTACTTGAAGTTAACCTAGTTTTTGCAAGTTCTGGAAATACTTTTCTACTCTTCCCTCCTTACTTACCACTCTTCCTTATTTTGGTTAAGGAATTTTGTGAGCTTTGCAAACTAGAATTACCTTCCCATTTTTCAGATCATGTTTTTTAGGCATAGGAATTTTCGTGGCCTTTGCTTTGTCTGTTGTCCCTTCTCTAGTTTTAAGAATGGCATGGCAGAGATGTAGGTGTCTGACCTCTTCTGACTTCACAAAGGGAAAAGAGGATCAAGATCAACAGTCCAAAACTGATTCCTCTGACATGGAGATCAGATGTGCCTCCTCTTTCCCACCTTTTTCACCAATTCTGACACCATCCCTCCCACAGCACTCTGTACTGGGTTGATAATTTGTTGCAATGGCTACACGGAACTTACTGTCCATTCTCACACTTATGGCATTTACTAGGGAAATAACATGTTATCATTCAGGTTCAGGAACACTGAGGATACAGTTCTTTAAACAAGGACAGCCTCTTCTTAGCCATGCTCAGAGGCTGGGCCTTGGCCTCTTAGCCTCGTTTCTGCCAAACTTAGGCAACTGTTACAAAGCTCTTTTAGGATTCTTAAAAGTTACTTTTCTGAATTTTTCTTTATTTTTAAAAATTTTTTATAAAGAATATGTACTACTTCTCTAATAAGTGAAAATCTTCTTTAAAGGAGGCAAAGGTAGGACAGAATGGTATTATCTTGACCTCTGTCTTAAGTTTGAACTAAAGCTTATGGGTTAAAAAAACTGTGTAAAGTTTTTCTTCATATTCCTCAAATCTATCTGATATGATTCTTAATCACAGATAAATAGTCTAGAAACATTTTTATATTAGGTGAAATTCCTGGATGTCTATTTTCTAAATTTTGCCTCCTTAAAATTAGAACATAAACTTAAGTAGAATTAGGGAATTTCAAAGCAGAGTGTTTAATAAGACACAAATATATAAGTAGGAGGAATTAAACTAAATTTATTCTAAAGAGTAGAAGTAGTAGAACTCATCAATTAGGAGAAAGAACACAAATAGGGAAAGGAAAATGACAAACAGCTATCATTAAATCAATGCAGTGAGTTTATAGTATGTTCTTAGTCTTAAATGGGAGCTTTCCAGTTGTCATACATAGCCCAAATCTTTCTGTCTCATTCTGTACTCATCCTAATCAGCTACTCCATTCTGAAGCCAGAATCATAATTTACCTCCTAGTGAGATAATTCTAATAGTTTTATATATTTTTTAATTTGTTTTTAATCGTTAAATCTTAAAAAATAAAGCCTGTGTACCGAATCTCTTTGATTCAATTTTTTTGTATATCTAAATGAAGTGATTTATTTTTCATTATTTTTCCAAATAGGTTTATGTTTGGAGAAAAGAGTCTTTTATAAGCTTATATCGGGACTTCATGCTAGTATCAATTTACATCTGTGTGCAAATTATCTTTTGGAAGGTAATCAGACTTTTTAATAGAAATTTTTGACTTCTATTTGTGTGAAAATTATTGGGAAAATACATTATAGAGTAAAAAAAAAAAAAAAACTTATTTACTTAAAGAATGTAATATATTTCTCTTTTCTTTAGAAACCTGGGGTAAACCTAGTTGGGGACCCAATATCAAAGAATTTAAACGCCGTTTTGACCCTGTGGAAACCAAGGGGGAAGGTCCAAGAAGGCTAAAGAATCTGTACTTTTTATACTTGATTGAACTTCGAGCTTTATCAAAGGTGGCCCCATATTTTGAGCGCACAGTCATTGATCTTTATACTGGAAATGTAGAAGAAGATGCTGACACAAAAACCCTTCTACTCAGTATCTTTCAAGATACAAAGTAAGAATTGAGTATTAGTGATCTGAAATTTTCCACTATGTATTTGAATGAAGTAGGAGCTCTGGTAGCATAGTGGCTAAAGCACTTGACTGCTAACCAGAAGGCTGGCGGTTCAAACCCACCAGCCACTCCTCGGAAGGAAGGTTGGGCAATCCTACTTCCATAGTGATACTGCCTCGGAAACCCAAGAAGGGGTCGCTATGAGTCGGGGCCGACTCGATGGCATGTAACAACAACAACAACAACATTTGAATGAAATAGCTTTTGGAATACAACAAAAACTGACTCCTAAAACTTAGGAAAATAAAAAATTAAGACTGAAAAGAAAAATGATTAAAATAATATCATTTTAAAATAATTTTTTAAATTATTTAATAATTATTTTTAAAATTCAGACTTAAAAAGATCTATAAAACTTTGTTGTAGCTTAAGCTATTTTTCTAAACTGTTATACATATACAGCATAGAATTTGCCAATTTAAAGTTTTTCATATGTTCAATTTAATGACATCAATTACATTAATGAAGTTATGCAACCACACCAATATCCAATGCCAAATTTTATATAAAAAGAACTCACTGCTTCCTAAACAATGACTTTCCCTTTCCCACTCCTTCCTACCCCTGGTAACCACTAGTAAAATTTGGTCTTTGTACATTTACCTAGAATAGGCAATTTTTAAAATCTAGATTTAAATTTTAAAATTTGATATGTTATCAAAATTTAGTGATACTTTTAATGTTCTTTCTACCAATTTTTAACATGTTATTTTTCATTAAAACATTACAATCTTATAAATTAAAAATTCCTGTGTATCTTGCTTTTTTTAGTCTTTTATTGACTAGTTTATGTATGAACTGTTGTCACCTCCCTATATTACTAAACATAACACATGAGTAAATTTTAAGAATTTATAGGGATAGAAAATTCCAGTAGAAATTAGTACTTGGATTTTCATCTGTAATTTATTATTGTCATTTCATCAGGTCCTTTACCATGCACTTCGATGAGAAATCTATGTTTGCAGGTGACAAAAAGGGAGCCAAGTCATTAAAGGTAAGAAGTTTTTGATTGGGGGACAAGGTGGGGGAAGTTTACTAGTTTTATTTTAGTCATTTTGTTGAAACTATTTTCTTTCTCAATTCTCCAACTTGTTGTAGTTGGTATGATTCGATTTTATTAAGTGGTGCTCTCTCCATAATTCCTTCTCAATTCCATTGTCTTTCTAGTGTGACCAACTGCTTAGTGAATCCTAAATCATGACTATATCCAATGAGTGTGACACTTTTGTAAATGTCTTTTTAAAAGGATTATTTTGAGAGAAAATGCTATAAATTTTAGCTTTTGTACTTTAAAATCACAGTGTATATTGTTGTTTAACCACTGGTGGCACAGTAGTTAAAGCATTTGGCAGCTAACCCAAAGGTTGGTGGCTCCAAAGCACCAGCCACTCCACTGGAGAAAGATGTAGCAGTCTGCTTGCATAAGATTCACAGCTTTGGAAACTCCATGGGACAGTTCTACCCTGTCCTATAGGGTCACTATGAGTCTGAAGTGACTATAGCAGTGGGTTTAATTTGAGGTTTATTGTTGTTCTGATGTATCTTTAAAAAAATCTGATATGGTTAGGGTCCAAAGACCAGGTCATTACATGAAAATTGGCACTATGTGAGAGTCAGGGCCATGCCCCATCTTCAGCAACACTGCCCTCAGCCCTTATTGCACACTGCCCATTGGATTCCCCAGCACATCTTGGGATATCCATAGCATGGTGTGCTGCCCTTCCCCACCATGCCTTTCCCACCATCATGGAGCCCACAGTGATTGAGAATCGTGGTAGTTGAGGGGGTGCCTGCCACCTCCAGAGCAGCCATCACCTGGCTGCACCTCAGGCCTCTTCATGGACACTTGAGCTGAACCTGTCCACCTTCCTGCTCCACTGTCTCCAGAAACAGGCCTCAGTGGTAGGTGGCTCTGGGTTGCAGGCAAGTAAAGCCTAGCCACCACCACTGGGCAGGAGCAGCAGAAAGATCTCTTTGGAAGAAGATTTCTGAGCCCCTACCCAATTCCTGTGTCACTGGCTTTTGCGGCCTCCTCACTACCCAGCCACCCACACACCTGGCACTCCCAGCAGGCCCAGCCTGGCTTCTCCACCTGACCTGAGTAATACAAACTGCTGGTGGTTCACATGGCATCTCCCTCTCACAAACCTCACCCTCCTCCTCTAACCTTGGTTCCTCATTAATGCATAAAATAGTTGGATAGTAGATTTTTTATGTTCTCACAAATGTGAAATGTTGCATAACAAGACAGTTGATAAGTGAGGAGTAGATGTATTGAATTTTGGATTCCTTGGGTTGTGCAAATGGTTAAATGCTTGACTTCTAGCCTAACGGTTGGCAGCTTGAACCCACTCAGGAGAGTTGGAAGACAGGTTCAGCTATCTGCTTCTGAAACATCACAGCCTTTAAAACTCTATGGAGCAGTTCTGCTCTGGACACATGGAGTCACCATGAGTAGGAGTTGACTCAATGACAACTTATAGTAACAACATACTTCATTTTTAGGGGTTGTTTTGCCTTGCAGTTGTTGTAGAGGGATTTTACTATTTGGTATTTAATATAATGTTAATTCATTTTTATGGTGCTTTCTATTTTATAAGCACTTACATGATAGTATACCTTTGATCCTAACAACTCTTTTGCGTAATAAATAGAACTATAATTACGTAAGATTTATAGATGAAGAAAATGAGACTGAGAAGGGCCTAGGGTCTCAGAACTACCTTTCAACTGCACAGTGTTGGAAGTGTTGTTTGCTAATTTTAAAAGGGTATATAAAGGAAAATGTAAGTTCCACTGTTCCATTTGCTGCAGAGAAAATGAATTACATCAACCTGGGGACAGCAGAGGAGTTTTTGTGTTTTACTTTTATTGTTGAAGTATGAATCTAGGAAAATCGGAAGTTGTCAAAAATGAAATGGAATGCATAGCGATCAATATCCTAGGCATTATTGAGCTGAAATGGACTGGTATCAGCCATTTTGAATCAGTCAGTCATATGGTCTATGCCAGGAATGACAAATTGAAGAGAAGTGGCATTGCATTCATCATCAAAAAGAACATTTCAAGATCTATCCTGAAGTACAATGCTGTCAGTGATAGGATAATATCCATACACTTAACAAGGAAAACCAGTTAATACTACTACTATTCAAATTTATGCACCAACAAGTAAACCCCCAGGTGAAAAAAGTGAAGATTTTTACCAACTTTTGTGGTTGGAAATTGACTAAACGTGCAATCAATATGTATTGATAATTACTGGTGATTGGAATGTGGAAGTTGGAAACAAAAGAAGAATCATCAGTAGTTGGAAAATACAGCCTTGGTGATAGAAATGACACTGAAGATTGCATGCCAGAAATTTGCAAGACCAATGACTTTTTTATTGCAAGTACCTTTTTCAGCAATATAAACAATACTGTACACGTGGACCTCACCAGATGGAGTACACAAGAATCGAATTGAGGACATCTGTAGAAAGAGGTGATGAAGAAGCTCCATATCATAATTTAAAACTAGGCTAGGAGCCCACTGCGGAACAGGCCATCAGTTGCTCATATGCAAGTTCAAATTGAAGCTGAAGACAGTTAAAACAAGTCCATGAGAGCCAAAATATGACCTTGATTATATCCCACCTGAAATTAGAGACCAGCTGAAGGATAGGTTTGATGCATTTAACATCAATGACTGAAGACCAGACAAATTCTGGGATGATATCAAGAAAATCATACATGAAGAAAGCAAATGATCAGGAAAAGAAGAGAATATGAAAATGGTTATCAGAAGAGACTCTGGAACTTTCTCTTGAATGAAGAGTACCTAAAGCAAATGGAAAAAATGAAATAAATGATCTGAACAGAAGATTTCAAAGGGCAGCTTAAGAAGACAAAGCAAGGTATTGTAATGAAATGTGCCTTTTCTAACCTTGAGTTAGAAAACCAAAAGGGAAGAACAAATTCAGCATTTCTCAAACTGAAAGAACCAAAGAAAAAAATTCAAGCCTCAAGTTGCAATATTGAAGGATTCTATGGGTAAAATATTTAACAATACAGAGAACATCAAAAAGAATTGGTTGATGTTCAACTATTTCATGAGGTAGCATATGACCAAGAACCAGTGGTACTGAAGGAAGAAGTCCAAGCTGCACTGAAGGAATTGTCAAAAAACAAGCCTCTAGGAATTAATGGAAAAGCCACTGAGATGTTTCAACAAATGGATGAAGCACTGGAGGTGCTTACTTATTTATGCCAAGATATTTGGAAGAGAACTACCTGACTGCAAGAGATCAATATTTGTGCCCATTCCAAAGGTGATCCAACAGAATGTGGAAATTACTGAACAATATCATTAATATCACATGTAAATTAAATTTTGTTGAAGATAATTCAGATAGTTGCAGCAGTGTATTGACAGGAAACTTCCAGAAATGCAGGCTGGATTCAGAAAAGGATGTGGAATGAGGGATATCATTGTTGATGTCAGATGGACCTTGGGTGAAAGCAAAGAATACCAGAAAGATGTTTACCTGTATTTTAGTGACTATGCAAAGGCATTCGATAGTATGTATCATAACAAATATGGATAACATTGTAAAGATTGGCATTTCCAGAACACTTATTTGTGCTCATGAGGAATCTGTACACAGACCAAGAGGCTGTCATTAGAAAAGGACAAGGGGATAACCGCATGATTTCAAATTAGGAAGGGTGTGCATCAGGGTTGTCCTTTCAGCATACTTACTCAAACTGTATGCTGAGCAAAAACTTGAGAATCTGGATTATATGAAGAAGAATGCAGTATCAGGATTAGAGGAAGAGTCATAAACAACCTGCGATATGCAGATGACATAATCTTGCTTGCTGAAAGTCAAGAAGACTTGAAGCACTTACTGATGAACACCAAAGACTACAGTCTTCAGTATGGATTACACTTAAACATGAAAGAAAAATCCTCACAACTGGACCATTAAGCAACATCATGATAAATGGAGCAAAGATTGAAGTTGTCAGGGATTTCATTGTATTTGCATCCATAATCAATGCCTATAGAAGCAGGGGTCAAGAAATCAGAGGTCATATTGCACTGGGCAAATCTGCTTCAAAAGAGCTCTTTAAAGTGCTGAGGAACAAAGATGTCTCTTTGAACACTAAGGTGTGCCTAACCCAAGCCATGGTATTCTCAGTTGCCTCATATGCCTATGAAAGCTGGACAGTGAATAATGAAGATCGAAAAAGAGTTGATGCTTTTGAATTGTGGTGTTGGCAAAGAATACTGAAAATAACATGGACTGCCAGAAGAACAAACAAATCTATCCTGGACGAAGTGCAGCCAGAATGCTGCTTGGAAGTGAGAATGGCCAGACTTTTTGTCACCTACTTTGGTCATGTTGTCAGAAGGGACCATTCCCTGGAGAAGGATAATGCTTGGTAAAGTAGAGGATCAGCAAAAAAAGGGATTACCCTCAATAAGATGAATTTACACAGTGGCTGCAATGATGGGCTCAGGTGTAAGAAGGATTGTGAGGATGGCGCACAACCATGTAGAGTTGCTATGAGTCAGACCCTTCTCAACAGTACCTAACAACAACTTAAACTGACTTTCTTTTGGCCAGGATATTGATCCCTCTCAACCCTCTGGACAGCTGAAGAATGTTTTTGGTGACCATATTTTTCAGGCTGCTTATGTTCAACTTCATGTAATAAAATATTTACCTCCATTCATGAAATAATTTTTATTTGCAAAGGTCAAAAGATCAGGAAACCTTTTAAAACCAGTATTAACTTCAGGTAAGGTGAAACTCACCTGAGAGTTGTAGGGAACCATGCACAGATGCTCACAGGTAGAAGAGTCTCCCTGTGTTGGAAAACATTACAGCAAACTACAGGTATCCAGTAAGCCTCCCTATAGAGCCTGCATCTTTAAATATGGGCAACCATAAGATCAGACAGCTGGTGCAGCCTTGCAGTCATCAGTGTTGATTGAGCACCCTTTATAAGCAGAATGGTAGGAAGAATAGATACAAAAATTGGTAATGTTTTGGAACTAGCAAAAGAACAAAGCAAACACATAAAATAGATACATTTACCCTTTGTTGTATGCAGATATCAAATAGAAGCAACAGTTAAGTTTCCCAAAAATAAAGACCATGGTTATTTAATTTTGTGTTCCCCATAGTGTGTATCTTAGTGGATTGCACAGAGTAGTTCCTCAATAAAAATTAATTTGTTGAATTAATATTAATTTAATTTAGTAAGTTTCCATTAATTGTTGTTTCATCTGCTATAATATGATATACAAATTCAAATATCTTCTTATTCAATATAGAAAAACACAGCTCATTCATTAATAAACTTAAAAATTTTTATTTCTGATAGTTCAGCCTAGTGCAATTTAATTTTAAAAGTCTAATTAGAATGAAAATATTTTCTGCATGTTAGGAAGAATTCCGGTTGCATTTCAAGAATATCTCTCATATAATGGACTGTGTTGGATGTGACAAATGCAGACTATGGGGGAAATTACAGGTGTGTGTATTATTTTGTTTTGAAACTATTATTAACCTTTAGTTTTTCACTGAGAAGTTTAAAAGTTTTTATTAAAAAATCCTCATTGTCCATTGAATTAGAGTTTAGAAATAGGAAGAGCCAAGGTGTTGTTTTCCATTTTATTGATGAAAAAAAATCTATATTATTAAGGTCTCTGTGTTAATCTGTGTATATGTAATGATATTTTTTTGTATTAACCAAAGTTAATGGTCTTAGAGGTTTCTTTTATCTCTTTATCTTCATACAATCTCAGATCCATTTTTAAAATTGGTGGTTATAAATAAAGTATATTGATATTTTTATATACTTAAAAGTAGTTGTGTATAGTTGGAAAATATAGTTGGTAAAAGGCAAAATGTAAAAAAGAAAAAACCTAAAATATCAATATTTGGTGATTGGCATTCTTTTAATGATCAAAAGAAGGCCACCTAGTCACAAAGTAGGAAAGCTCTCCCAGGCAGGCCCATTAACCTTATGTTCAGTACAAAAAGGATTATTCCATATTTTATCTCTTATTTTCTTAGATGGGATGTCATAGAAAATAGAGAATTATTTTAATGGAAGCCACACTAAAAATAAGGCCTTGGTGGATCGGTAATAGATGTCTTGCCTTCCATGCAAGAGACCCAAGTTTTATTCCTAGCCATTGCACCTCATGTGTAGCCACCACACATTTGTCAGTGGAGGCTTGCATGATGCTATGATGCTGAACAAGTTTCAGTGGAGCATCCAGACTATAATGAAAGAAAGGCTTGGTGATCAACTTTCTAATAATAGCCAGTGGAAACCTTCTGGATGACAACAGTCTGATTCCCAACCAATCCTGGGGATAGTGCAGGACTGGGCAGCACTTGTTCTGTTGTGCATGAAGTCACCATGAGTTGGAGGCTGACTAAATGTCATCTAACAACAACAACACTAAAAACATATTTCTTTTTCTCTTGTGTTTATACCTGAGAAATTAAGTGTTGGTGTCAGTAATAATCGCTGAGGTTTGAATTGCTAAGGACTATAGGAAATGCTTTTAAAATTACATATTGAACACTGAAAATCTAACCTTTTTTAAAAAGGTTAAAAAACAAAGACTTCGTAGTAATTTGGAATAGTATGTGTACAAGTGTTATAACTATTTAAGTTCCTTCACCACTTAGATAAATATATCACATTCATAATCTGTGAGGAAGTAGAAACTGTAATGACTTACTTCTTGCTGGGAAATCCATCCTTTTTTATTTTTAAAACTAATTTGAACTGCTTAAAGTTTTAAAAAGTCCCAGGGTGGTGCAAACAAGTGAGTACTTGACTGTTAGCCAAAAGGTTCGTGGTTTGAACCCACCCTGAGGTGCCTTGAAAGATAGGCCTGGCAATCTACTTCCAGAAGGTCACAGCCATTGAAACCCTAGGAGCAGTTCTACTTTGCACATATGGAGTCGCCATGACTTGGAATTGACTTGACAGCAACTAACAGGAATAACAGTCTTTTTAAACTTTGTCTTTTTATAAGATATCTGATGTATTTTAACAGGTTGGTGAAAAGATCAGGTCATATGAATTTCCTGATTGTCATCACAGTACTGAATGAATATTCCTTTAAACCTTTATAGTAGTTATTATATAAATTTAATTGTAATTATATTGCAATTTTCTTTAGACTCAGGGTTTAGGAGCTGCTCTGAAAATATTATTCTCTGAAAAAGAAATTCAAAAGCTTCCAGAAAATAGCCCATCTAAAGGCTTCCAACTCACTCGACAGGAAATAGTTGCTCTTTTAAATGCTTTTGGAAGGTAAGAATCATTTTTACAGGGAAGACTTTCTATTTTCCTGTTAGTGCAACAAACTTCAAAGACCACCATCTCTACTAATGTAGGAATTGTTTTGTTTAAAAAGACATATAATTATCATCATATATTATTATACCTGTATTTATTTCACTGGGAGCTCTGGTAGCATAGTGGCTAAGACACTTGCCTGCTAACCAGATGGCTGGCGGTTCAACCCCACCAGCCACTCCTCGGAAGGACGGTTGGGCAATCCTACTTCCGTAGTGATACTGCCTCGGAAACCCAAGGAGGGGTCGCTATGAGTCGGGTTTGACTCGACGGCACATAACAACAACAACAATTTATTTCACTTAGAGTATTATTAATAGGAAAAATGAATAATTTCCAATCTCCAGTGTTTCTCACTTTGCTTCCTCTATTATGTGGAGAAAATATTTTCCTATTAATAATTACTTTTGAGGGAGCTCTGGTAGCATAGTGGCTAAGACACTTGCCTGCTAACCAGACGGCTGGCGGTTCAAACCCACCAGCCACTCCTCGGAAGGACGGTTGGGCAATCCTACTTCCATAGTGATACTGCCTCGGAAACCCAAGGAGGGGTCGCTATGAGTCGGGCCGACTCAACGGCACATAACAACAACAACAATTACTTTTGCTAGCTATAATGTGTTCAAGTACAGTAGCAAGAGTAAGGATAGCTTAGTTGAGATGATAAAAGACAAGGAGATTCAACCCTTCAACTACCCTTCCCTTATTTTTTTAAACTGAGGAGGCATTTTTCTTTCTGTGCATTTCTTATTAAGGATTTCCTTTAAAAAATTATAGTTTTTCCTGTATTGTTAATGGGATATGTTAACTTCATTGTATCTTCCAGCTGATTATCAGTCCATTTAAATAGTGAATGATTTTGGCTTCACTAACACAAAATGTTAAGGAACCTTGCTGGTGCAGTGGTTAAGAGCTCAGCTGCTAAATGAAGTCAGTAGTTTGAACTTAGCAGCTGCTTTGTGGGAAAAACATGTGGCAGGCTGCTTCCATAATGATTTTAGAGCCTTGGAAACCCTATGGGACAGTTCTACTCTGTCCTGTAGTGTTGCTATGAGTTGGAATTCAACTCAACAGCACTGGGTTTGGTTTTTCGGAACACAAAGTTATCGCATTCCTTTTTTGAGAAATTATGCATTAGTTTTACTTAAGTGAATTATTTGCTAGCTTTCTCTGTCTGACAATCTATTTAATACAGTTCTACCTCAGTTAGGGCTGCCTCACACAACTGCCTTTTTGTGTAAGGCTAGTGGGCAAAAATGAGATGAACAATGTCTTTGGTCACTGAATCCTGAAAAATATGGTTTCTATATCTTGAGTAGCATAGCCACTTTGTTTTGTTTACTCTGTAAATGTTGTCTCTCTATTAACAGACAGGTTTGATACCAATTCTGATCAGAAGGTTTATATTGTATTGGAAAAATAGATATGGCATTAATAACCTGCTGGATGTAAAAATGTTTTACTGCCCTTCTAAAGAGTAAAGTAATATGTGAACATAGACCATGCTCTGGACCTGGCTGTGTCTGTCACTGAATAATAATAGAGAATGTGAAAATTATATATTGCATAAGAAATTATGAGCTCTGGACTGCATCTTCACAGAAACTACTGTATAATGGACCTAGATAGTGCTTATTTAGTTTGTGCTTAACATTGCCAGTAAAATACTCCTAGGGGCAAAAGGGCTGTACCTATGTTATTTTATATAATAACGTTTGAGTTTTCTGATCCTCTCCATTTTGTGTCAGAATTGGACTTCGAGCATGCTGGTTTTCATTCTGAACACATCTACTGCTAATTACTATGATTTCTTCTCTTTGGTTAAGGACCTTAGTTCTTTACCTTACCTTCATATACATTATGGTAGGGCTTTTTGTTATTGTTAGTCTTTTTTTTTTTAACAGATATTTGAATTATAGTATATATACTTACACATTTATTTTGTTAAATAATAAATATATTCTTTTTCCTAATAATTAAGAGTTGTTCCAAGCCTTTAATATTTTGACGACTAGAATGATACTACAAACAAAACAAAACTCACTGCCGTTGAGTCGTTTTTCTGACTCATAGTGACCGCTCCTTGAGTTTCTGAGGTGGTATTTCTGTGGAAGTTGATTGCCCAGTAGTTCCTGTTAATCCTAAACAACCTGTGGAAGTTGGAAGAAAAATATTTTGAGACCATAGAGAGCATAAATTTTCTGAAAGAATGTATGTCATAATGAATTATATGGGCTTTGGAATCAAACAGACCTATTTAGAACTTACGTACTAGCAATGACCCTGGAAAAAATTACTTGATTTATTTGAGCCTCAGTTTTCATAAAATGTGAAATCATGTTAATTATACCTACTTTGTAGTATTGTAACAATTAATAAGATCATGTATAGGATGTACTTAAAACATTGCCTGGCATATCCTAAGCTCTCAGTAAACAGTAACTATTCTTATTTAAAGTATTTAAAGAAAGGAATTTAAAATTATATATTAAAACCAATATATATATATATATATATATATATATCGCATTCCTTTTTATAGTAATATTATATATTACATACTAAATCCTATGAAAGAGATACAATAGATTTTATTGTCTTGGTCCTGATTTGCATAATAGTAATTTATAAATAACAGAATTATTTTTTGTGATTTGCATTCAGGTTTTACTTCTGGGCTTCAGAAACACTTAATTCATTAATTCAATAATCATTTATTGAATCTATGGGGATTCTGGACACAGGGATTCAGAAATAGACAAACAGAATCTTTACCCCATGAAGTTAACAGTATAAAACAAATTAATATATTTGAGGAGCAAGGAACAAGAAGTGCCTCTTCTAAACCAGGACTAAAGGACCATACCTCTGTGTTTTGTGAATCTTTAATGAGAAATTACAATACTCAGTGAAAAGTGTGTTGCTTATACTCTTTTATTTTAGATTTTGCTTTAAAATTGTAGCCCATATGAAAATATCAGTAATTTAAATGTATGCATCATATTAGCTGTGCTAATAAGTCTTTTTTTTTTTTTTTCTTTTACAGGCTTTCCACAAGTATAAGAGAATTACAGAATTTTAAAGTCTTATTACAGCACAGTAGGTAATAAAGACTTTTTCATGTCTCTTTAGAGACATAAAGGGACTATGGCAAGCCTTCTAGTCTTGGACCTTCAGCAGATTTGAGAAGAATTTTGAACTCTTTAAAGAGAAAATGCAGATGTTCACTTGAATATTTATGATCCATGATAGATTATTATCAATTGGAGATATTTAGAAATGAAAAATATACTTTTAAAGCATGTAATTTATACTAATTTTGTTTACTTTCACTTGTTTCTACCTATTGAATATTCTGTGATTCTATTTATCTAGACATATTTTGTTCTTATTGGATTATCTTTCACTTATAGTTGTCAAACCTTAAATGACTTTTTCTCCATCCTAATCACAATGTTAACAATCTGCTATGGAAAAGGAGACCTGGAAAATAAATGTTCCTTAGGACTGGTATCAGTGATAAAAACTTTACTGTACTATTTAATGTGTTTAAAAAAAAAAGCCCAACTCTGTCACTTTCGACTGTCAATGTGATGAAATGTCCTTTAAATATGTAATTGCATATGTCCTTATGTATCCCTAGTACTTCAATTTGAGTTTCATTGGTTTTTATTTATGGTTTTTAGTTGCTGTTGTGGCTGTTCTGTTTTGATTTAAAGGATCTGCCTTTGTGAAAATGAATAAGTACTCTTACCTGTGTGACCCAGCCAGATTTTCAAGAAATTCTTTTACTTAGAACTTACAATCAGTTTCTTTAGATTTTGTCTTTCTTTGTTCTCACCACAAATTTAGAAACTCATCTTCTTTTAAGACAAAAATAAACAAATACTTCTTTAACATGTTGCTTCTCAATAAAATCTAAATGGGACTATATGCATTAATAACACCAATTAAAAACATAATACAAAAGTTTCCATTAATTTTTTTTTTTTGCTTTTTAAATTAAACACTTTTAAGGATTTCATTTTGGAATATAATCTATGCAGTCCTGTAACTCTCATTCTTATTTTCTTTGGTAGGATATCTAACCAGGTAGATATTTAAGCCTCCTTTAAGCCCCCTCCCCATCTTTTCATTTTAGTTCATTGTATATAAATGGTATTTTGTGTGACTTGTACCAACAGATGACTCAAGTACTGAACTATCATTTTCTAAACCTGGGACTTAGATATCCTTAAACAGTATTTACAATATTGATTTTGTTAAAAAAAAAAAAAAAGGTGTAGTAGATATAATGTGATTGATTTGGAAGGTTGTGTCTGTGTAGAAGTAATGGCAGGTACAAAATACAGAGTCTCACTTCAGACTCTTCAGTCTTTTGCAAAGTAAATAACAAGTGCTCTTAAACTCTTATCTTGCCAAAGTCTGAAATGTGTTCACTGGTGATTTAATGGATTAAGTTGTTCTAAATTTTACTTATTTTGACCACTCCTCTTTAAAAATATTTAGTTGTCCTTTGAAGAGGTATGATTGGGGGAAGTAAGGTTATCATTAAATATTTTTTCTTTACCTAATTCTAATTTTTAAAAAACTGATCTTTTTGTTTTTGTTTTTGGTGGTGGTAGTGTTTTGTTAAGTTGAATAACTTGATTGACTCAATTGAAGCCTCCCCTTTTTTTTTTTTTTGTCTTTGTTTAAGGATGCAAATATTGTATGGTAGGGAAGGAGTCCTTACGACAAATTTGTTGAGAAATAAATATCTTGCTGGTAAATTAGTAAGAATTATTCACAAGTTAGTGTTCAGAGTTTAAGAAAATGTAAAAGGTTTGCACTTTACTATTATTGTATGCTTAAAGTTCTTTGTTGGTAGTGTAACTTCACTGTTCCCTCAAATAAAGAAGAAAACTTATTATTTAAACTCTACTTACTTGAGAAACTCCTTGGTCATTTCCATTGTTGCTTCATATCTTTACTATGATTTGTTTTAAGCTTAGGAAAAAATTTATATTAGAGTCAATTTTAAAAATGCAAAAAGTTTAATTAGGGTGAAAAGTTATTTTCAAAGTTTTAACACATTATTTCACTACTAATAAATAAATGAAGTATTCTTAAGCTGAAATTCATTTAACTTTATTTTACTATAAATTCAATTGGGTGGCACTAATTTTTGTGTATGTGTGTATATTTTTTAAAATGATTGTATAAACTGTAGGAATCTTTGTTTTGTGAGCCTGGTGATGTTTTATGGTATTTGTGATATATAAACTGTTTTTCCAGTCCACATATATTTTATTGTGAAGTGAAAATAGAATGCTGATTGCGTTGTGAAAATGCTTGGCTGGTAAATACCTCTTGGCTTTTTATCTTTATCTCATCACCTAATTTAAATTTTCAGCACTCGATAATATAATTGACCAAAATGATTGTACCAGCTGATGAAGTAATGAAAATGAAGAAAAGGAAAATATTCCTTCCTTTAGTGGCATGACTTTACTTTTTCTTAAGTGACTTCTATGTAAGGTAGAAAAACTATTAAAATTGGTAAACTTTGAATGTTTCTTATGTTTTTCCTCTTAAATTATTGATAGGATCAGACAAAATGTAATATTTCAGTTTTAAAATTTGGTAAGTGAAAACATTTTACTTTGACATTTTGACATTGTGAATCCACTCAATGCTTGTAACATCTTTATGTATATGAAACACTGTGCCATGTTTTCCAAAGAAAAGACAACTATTTTCATCTTCATCAGCATTGCTTTCAGCTGGAAATTTTGGGAACACCACACATTAAACCTCTTAAAGTTTGCAAACTGAAGTACCTGCAGAACTGTTCACCAAAATAGACAGATTGGGTACATGGCATTATGGAAATTATTTGGTAAAAGCAAAACACAAATTCAAAATCTTTTGTACTCTAACTAGCATTGACAGGTGCATCTTTGATTTTGAACAGATTTCCAAATAATTTGCTAATGTATCCACCAGATTTCAGAAAACATGTGTTGAAGTAAATGTTTCTGCATCTTTTCTTGCTTTTTCCTTTGTCTTTTAAGTGTTCTTTTATGAGGACTTGATTATAATTTGTGAAGAGAGAAAATATTTTATAAGGAGTCTGATATTCTTTCTTATAATTATAGTCCTAATAGCAAGCATTTACAGACACTATATTGTGGGCTTTACGTACATTATCTTACTTTATTTTTACAACATCACTAGTAGTTAGGTATAATTATCTCATTTTACAAATAAGAAAAATAAGAATAAAAGAGACTTGTATCCCATGGTCACAAATTCTTTATTATAGAGCTAGAATTTGACTCAGAGTCTCTCTTCGGGATCTGGTATATTTGTGTAATTTTGTAAGTTGGCCTGTTACCATTCATCTGAAAATTGGGGACCTTTAATATCTCTTCATTCATATTTAGTCATGAGGCTTTTTCAATATGCTTATTTTTATTTAATGTTTTGAATAAGTAATACATTCACATCGTTCAAAAACCAAAAAAATACAAGTTATACAGTGAAATGTCTTCCTTCTATCTTTGTTCTTTCTTTTCAGTACTAACCCCCACCTACTAATACCATAAATAACCTCTGTTCTTGGTTTCTTACATTTCCACCATCCAGACCATTTAGGCATTTACCAAATACAAATGTAAAGTGTTATTTTTTTCCTGTCATTTTTATCCAAAGACTGACATTATATACATTCTGTCATTTACCTTGTTTTTTCCATTAGCATTTCTTGGTAATCTTCCCATCTTACTAGATAGTGTTCTCATTTTTTTAAGTAGCTGCTTAGTACTCCATTGCATGGATGTATCATCATTTAATTAACCAGTCTTTTATACATATGTCATTTCACATATATGTAAATAAGTACCTGTAGGATAAACTCCAAAAAATGGAACTGCTGGGTCAAATAACATATGCATTTATTATTTTGAAACATATTGCCATATTGATCTCCACAATTACCAGTTCATATATCCACCTGCAGTTTATCATGATGCATCCTGACCCACGACCTCAACACAAGTGTTATTGAAATATTATATCTTTGCCATTCTGATTTATGAAAAGTTATATCTCAATATATTTTTACTTTATATCTTTCTTAATATGAGTAAGGTTGAGTACCATTTATTTAAGGATTTGTGTTTCCTTTTGTGTTTGTATCTTCTGCACACTTTTCTATCCCACTGTTATAATTTCTGTTCTTGTTATTTGCCATCGAGTCAGCCCCGACTCCTAGCGACCCCTCCTTGGGTTTTCGAGGCAGTTATCACTACGGAAGTAGGATTGCCCAACCTTCCTTCCGAGGAGTGACTGGTGGGTTTGAACCACCAGCCTCCTGGTTAGCAGTCAAGTGCCTTAGGCACTATGCTACCAGAGCTCCTTATAGTTTCTAGGAGTGCTTTATTTCTTAGGATAAGTTATAGATCCAACCAGTTTTTTTTCCCCAGATGATTATGAACTTGTTCTAATACCACTGATTGAGCAACTCATCTTTTCCCTAGTAGTTTTAGAGGCTGCATGTATCATACCAAAATTCCCATCTGTATTTGGCTCTATATCTGGTTGTCTTTCTGTTTCATTGATCTGTCTATTCATTAGCAGTATTACATTGTTTTAATTACTCAGGCTGTTTATGTTCTAACATCTGGGATGTTGTCACTCTCATTCCTCCCCCTAAATTTTTTTTTTTAACCGTTTTCCTAGCTGTCCTTATTTGTATATGTTTTATATGAATTTAAAAAAATCCTTTAATATAAGGATTATGCTAAAGCTCTGTCCAACTCAGTGTTCTCAAGGACTGCACTTTTAACCATTTGATTCAGCACTATTCTTTTGATACTTTATCTGGTAAAGATCTACATTTCACTCCTTGCAGTATTATTCAGTAGTCTGTCAGTACCCAAACAGGTAAGGACAAAGAGGCAGGATGCAGTGCTTGTGCAGAAAGAATTTCAGTGCTTCTGTTTTAAGGCTTGGCTCCAGGAATAATTTAGGAACTGTTTGGATATAAAATCCTTTTTTCCTTTTTTATACCATTATGAATCTTTTCTCCAAAATTTGGATATTTGTCAAAGATTCATAAGGCAACAGGGAAGTGTCTTTAAACAAATGAGCATTAAACTTATAAATGTTCAGTGGATAGAAATGCAAGTAAAAAGTTATCTAAAAAGGAAAGTTGAGAATCAAGAAAAGTCAGAGCTACCACCAAATCAAAATCCATTGCCATAGAGTTGATTCTGAGTCATAGTGACCCTATAGGACAGAGTAGAACTTCCACACTGGGTTTCCAAGGCTTTAAATCTTTACAGAAACAGGCTGCCACATCTTTCTCCCACAGAGCAGCTGACAGGTTCAAACTGCCAACCCGTTAGCTGCTGACCACTTTAACCACTGCACTACCAGGCTCCTTTATCGGAGCAATTAAAAAAAAAAAAACAAACACCAAACTCACTGCCGTGGAGTTGGATCCAACTCATAGAGACCCCTCCTTGGGTTTCCAAGGCTATATCTCTAGGGAAGTAGATTGCCCAATCTTCTTTCAGAGAAGTGGCTGGTGGGTTTGAACCTCCAACCTTCTGGTTAGCAGTCAAGTGCCTTAGGCACTACACTGAGAGTCATATAGGCTAAAACGCAACAGGTCACAGAGAGAGCCAAAGAGAGTAGACATCTGGTCTCCAGTTCTGACTAAAGTTCAGAGGCGGAAAATCTGTTCTAGGTGTCTAACATTTAGAATGGTAGGGTAGCCAGGATTCAAAAGGGCAGACCAGCTTTCAAAGCTAACAAATTAATGTTACATTGGCAAGGTATTAAATCAATTTCTGGCAAGATAAGAGGACAGGACCCAGACATAGGTCAAGGAACAGAGAGGTAGGGAGTACAGATTTGGAGGAACCAGGTAAGTACTATTAGAAATGGTTGAGTCTCTGGATTTCGATCTAAAGACATTGACCCCATACTTGATTACCTGGCAGCCAACCTTGGGACTCTAGAATGAATAATGAATATAGTATCTGTCCCCAGGCCCAGCAGTAATGAGTGATAGGTATAGGGAATCAGACACAGAGGTCCAGGTTGAGCACACAGGTATGTCATCAGCACCCTTCAAGGTATTCTGACCCTTTGTTGCAAGGGCTCTTGATTTGTTCCTGCTCAAAGCCAATAATTGGGGAGTTCCGGCAAGATGGCGGATTAGGCAGAAGGATTGCAAAGACCCTCTTCAACAAAGAAAAGGGAAAACAATTAACACAGACACAGAAGATAATCTTGGAC
>NW_006922464.1:438244-441242 GCF_000298275.1 Orycteropus afer afer
GAGGGGTCGCTATGAGTTGGGGCCAACTCGACTGCACATAACAACAACAACATATTATACTATATCTCTAAAAAAAATTCTCTTAAATAATAGACATTCATATATCTACATGATTAACTGTAATCTTATTCTAGAAGAGCTGATTAATTACAACCTATTCTAGAATTTAAAAAAAAAATAGAAGAATATGAACTATTTTACACAATATTGATATGTCATTTTTATAACATGCTTTCAAGCATATTTCTTTTCCAGTAAAAGGGCACAAGACAAAGACTTTGAACTTGGAATTTCTGGAGATTTTTCAAAACTTGAAATCATTTTCTTTAAAGAGAACAATTGGAATTCAAACCATTATAACTTCATTGCAGTGGGTATTTTTCTCATTAATAGTTGAACTGACATTGTCAGCCTATTTCAGAGTGGTACCAGAGGCTAGCAAGTCTTAATCCCTGGGAACGAATTTGACACATCACAGTACTTGCTCCTTGACCTTCCAGTCCTTGTAGTATTTTATTTTGTATTGGAGCTCCAGTGAATATAAAAAAAGAAGGAAGAGCAGGAGAAGAGGAAGAGAAAAAAAAAAATCTCAGCTTTAATAAGTTTGCATGTAAATTTTAAAAATATGAATTTGGTCCTATGAGCCTCTCTGAATTTTGGCAATAATAACATGATCTTTTCCAGAGTGTTTAAAATAGTATGTTTTAGGAGGAAAATATGTTATTTTTTATCTTTGTATGATGCAATCATCTTCAAGTTCATCATATTTATTTTATTCTTAAAAAACAACAAACAAACTCACTGCCTTCTGGTCAATTCCACTCATAGTGATCCTTCCTTGGGTTTCTGAGCCAGTATCTCTATGGAAGTCTTCCTTCCAAGGAGTGGCTGGTGGGTTTGAACCTCCAGCCTTCTGGTTAGCAGGCAAATGCCTTAGGCACTATGCCACCAGAGCTCCCTATTTTATCCTTTAAGTACTTTTTCTTTCTTGGTAGATTTCCAGATATTTCTTATAGAGCCTCCCATTCTTCATGATTTTAGTTTTTGAAACTGGATTACAATTACCTATTGTTGTTGTTGTTATGTGCCGTCGAGTCGGCCCGACTCATAGCAACCCCTCCTTGGGTTGCCGAGGCTGTATCACTACAGAAGTAGATTGCCCCACAAAAATGTGTAGATTAAAAGATAGAGAGCAAGATAGATAGATAACTACTATACTAAATACCCCAGCTTCCTTTGTTTTAATTGTTTTTACCCAAATCTGAGAGATTTGTATCTCTTTAAACTATGCTACAAACAATAAGGCAAAAATCAGTATCCTCCTTCCAAAAACAGAGCCTGAGATTACTTGTAATTTCAACATGAGTTTCAAATTTAACTTAGCCAGAGTGACTTATTTGCTAGCTATTTTGAAAAGGAGCTCTGATTGGGCTATGAACCAAAAGGTCAGCAGTTCAAACATCTGCTCTGCAGGAAAGAGATGAGGCAATCTGCTTCCATAAAGATTTACAACTTTGGCAATCCTATGAGGCAGTTCTACTCTGTCATATAAGGTTGCTATGAGTCAGAATTGACTCAATAGGAGTGGGTTTGGTTTTGGATTATTTTGGGGAAAAAAAAAACTTAAAAAAAAATATAATTAAAGTCTGATATAAATCAAGAATCTTAATAAAGAGAAAAAAAAATAAAGCCAATAATTGAATGTATTTACGAGCATTGCTGAATTTATAGATGGACCCCCAGACATGTGAAAACTACCAAGCCTGGTGTCTAGCACATAATGCTCAATAAACATGGATGAACATCTACTCCCTTATCCTCATGTTCTGATTTTTAATCAGTGTTTCCATGCTTTAACAAAATGGTTCATCACACTCTTTGATGAGAATAATTCTACTATTTTTGTTTGATCCTTTCCATCAGCTCCTAATCTGCCCCATGAGAAGTCTTAAGTAGCACTATGCCTGAACCAAAAACAAAACCCAAACTCATTGTCATTGAATCCATCCCAACTCACAGTGACCCCTCCTTGGGTTTCTGAGGCAGTATATGTCTATGGAAGTAGATTGTCCAATCTTCCTTCCGAGGAGTGGCTGGCTGGTGGGTTTGAACTGCCAGCTGTCTAGTTAGCAGTCAAATGCCTTAGGCGCTACACCACCAGAGCTCCTAGCACTATGCCTGGTTAGTTAGAAATGTTTTTACCTAATAAAATTCTCACATAGGAGAAAGAATGGGGAAGCATATTAGCTGTGTCTCTTACCAGATATTTATTAGCCTATATTTTATGTGAATGCAGGGTATTTTATTAACTTTCTTTAGCTGGAAATCTTGACTAAGTTTCAAATATTAAGATCCATTTAGTTTTAATGTAAGTTTGCCTTCATTGTTAACAACAACAAAAAATTTAGTAATATCCATTGTGTAATATAAATAAGAAATTTTTTCTTACAACTCGTCTTAAGTTCAGGGGGTTACTAATGCTTCTTTCTTTCCTTGTAATAGGGGTTAAGTGTTCCAAGTCCAACAGTGAGTAATTCTCATAGATTTTAGTGAAAAATAAAAGTTTGGGACACACTAGTAAGTGTGCTTGATCTAAGTAGCTAACCCTGACAACCAGCACCATTATTAAGAATGTGCCTGATATATGCAAAGGGTAGTTAGCATAACTAAATGTGATTATGTGTATAACAGTAAAAACTTAAGCGTCCACAATTTAATGTATAACACATTCCAGAAGTTTAAATCATTGGCTCAATTAAACAATGTGATAGTTGGAGCTGTGTGTCAATTTGGCTGGACCCCAGTTCTGTGTGGTTGTTCCCATGATGGGATCAGATGACTGTGTTCCGAGTGGCCAGTCTGCTGAAGGGGAGTTTCCCTAGGGGTGTGGGCTGCTTCAAGGATATCCAGGGACATCCTGGGAAGAGAGACATTCTTCTGTGGATCGGGATTCTGTTGTGCTGCCTACAACTGTCCATGAGTGAGCAGTCCACTGTTC
>NW_006922464.1:441501-443154 GCF_000298275.1 Orycteropus afer afer
CTTTGCTGGGTTTTGTTTTTCTAGAGAACCCAGTCTAACACACTTGGTACCGGGAGTGGTTCTAGAGAGACAAAATCATAAGGATGGGCTTTCTAGATTGGTTCTCCAGTTTGATTTATCTTAATACACTAGCGACCCGCATCTGCTAGTAAAGAGGGTCCTGCTAATCCATGGCATGAGGTGGCAAAATGAATATGTGAAATAGCACCACCAATAGATCAAGTACTTGTGAGAAGTGATGCTCTGGGTGATTGGATATTTGATACTTTTCTACAATTTTGTAAGAATGAGGAGTATAAGGAAGCTGGTTGATTGGTTCTACTTACACTAGATAAAGTGGTGAAAGAGCGAGATGAGCTCAGGGCAGCCGAGTCTCGGCATAAGCGCCGCATAAAAGACCTCAGTGCTTCCAGCTGTGCTCTGAAAGAAAGCCTTATATCTTCTAGTAACAGAGCTGATATTTCTGAAAACAAAACCTAGAGTCTTATTATAAGGGTGGCTGAATTACAATACCAACTAAATTGCGAATCTAGAATGGTGTCTGACGTTAAAGTGAGGGCATTGATTAGAAAAAAAATGGGATCCTGAAACCTGGAATGGGGACATATGGACAAATAATCAGGAAGATCAGGATATGGAGCCTGTAAATTCTGCTGACTCCCTCCCATCTGAACGGATTACTGTAAAACCATTATCCCTCCCCCTCAGTTTGATGGGACTAGCCAAACCAGTCCTGCTGGGTCATTGTTTGAGGCAGAGGCCATGGAAGACATTCCTGAATGCTCTCAGGAACTTTCTCAAGCACCCATTGTTGCTGTGAGACCTATAACTAAAGTCAAGTCCAAGCGAACCCCAAAGGTGAAATAAAAAGTGTGACTGAGGAGGTGATTGAGAAAACTCAAGCCTGGTTTACAGATGATTCTGTGCAATATGTAGGCACCACTCAAAAGTGGACAGCAGTGGCACTGCAGCCCCTTTCTGGGACTTCCTTAAAGGACAATGGTGAAGGGAAAGCCTCCCAATGGGCAGAACTTCGAGCCATGTATATAACTGTTCACTTTGCATGGAACAAGAAATGGCCAGATGTGTGATTAAATACAGATTCATGGGCTGTGGATAATGGCTTAGCTGGATGGTCTGGGACTTGGAAGGAGCATGATTAGAAGATTGGTGACAAAGATGTATGGGGAAGAGGTATGTGGATAGATCTCTCTGAATGGGCCAAAGGAGTAAAGGTTTTTGTGTCTCATGTGAATGCCCACTAAAAGGTGACCTCAGCAGAGGAAGACTTTAACAATCAGGTGGATAGGATGACATGCTCAGTGGAAACAAGCCGTCCTTTTTCCCCAGCTACTCCTGTCATTGCTCAATGGGCTCACAAACAAAGTGGCCATGGCGGCAGGGATGGAGGTTATGCATGGGCTCAGCAACATGGACTCCCCTGCTTTTGAAGGCTAATTTGGCTACCGCCACTGCTGAATGCTCAATCTGCCAACAGCAGAGACCAACCTTGAGTCCACGATATGGAACCATTCTTCGGGGTGATCAGCCAGCAACGTGGTGGCAGGTTGATTATATTGGACCACTTCCATCATGGAAAGGACAGCGTTTTGTTCTTACTGGAATAGATACTTATTCTGGATATGGATTCGC
>NW_006922464.1:444309-452104 GCF_000298275.1 Orycteropus afer afer
GTTTTGAGTGGCCAATCTGCCGAAGGGGAGTTTCCCTAGGGGTGTGGCCTGCTTCCAGGATATCCAGGGACATCCTGGGAAGAGAGACATTCTTCTGTGGATCGGGATCCCGTTGTGCTGCCTACAGCTGTCCGTGAGTGAGCAGTCCACCATTCAGCCTGGAGATCTTGGATTCATCATTCGTTGGAGTCAACAGCCAGTTTACTGCCTGCCAGCCTTGAGCTTCTCAGCCCCTGTGGTTGCGGGAGCCAAGAAAAGCCTCCAGCTTGATGTTTGATCCAGGGACTTTGATCTTCCCACCTTCTATACATTTGTGAGACATTTTCCTAAGATAAATTTCTGTCTCCCTCTCTCTATATATATAAGCTTTGCTGGTTTTTGTTTCTCTGGACAACACAGTCTAAGACAAACAGGTTTATTGTAAAAAGGAAAAAGAGCCAATGAAAGATACCTACACAAATCAATTGAAAGTCTTAGACAATAAGTGCAGAGATAGAACCTAGTATGTATATTTCCAGTAGTTAAGCAGAAATCACTTATATGCAGCCTTTTGGTGTTACATTGGACTTAGATAATTAATAGTACCAAAGTTTCAGTGATATTCCCCATATATCTTAACTTTTAAATTTTTGCTTTGAAAACAAGAGGATATTTGGACATTTTAGAAAGAGTAATCAATATTCCATTCTGTCTGTTAGCATTTAATATTTTACATAGGAGCTAGATTTATTAGTATAATTAATACATATTAATTATGAAGCTAAAGGAATTTTAATTTTTTTTCCCCACACAGTTCCTGCGACATTTCACAGGATATGAATGTCATTTACTATGAGAGAAAGTTAATGTCATTCATTCATAATTTTTTTATATTCTACCATTAGTCTCAGTTTTTGCATGAGTCTACAACTTGCATTTTAGCATTTTTGTAAAAAAAAAATGGGGAAAGAAAAAATAGGCATTTGGAATATTTTTAAAATCATCTCCAAGAAACATTATAGTTCCAATAAATACTATCAGCTTTATCATCAAAGTGGATTGTGGCATTCATCAGTTAATGTTCTCTATTTCTAATTTTTCTGCCAGTAGTAACAGAATTATAAATAGTGTTTACAGAATGAATATAATAATTGCATGATTTATAATAAATATATTTGCCAAAACCAAACCAGTTGCCATCAAGTCGATTATAATACATAGAGGCCCTACAGGAAAGAGTAGAACTGCCCCATGGAGTTTCCAAAGCTGTAAATCTTTAGGGAAGCAGACTCATCTTTCTCCCATAGAGCCACTGGTGGTTTTGAACCACCCACCTTTCAGTTAGCAGTTGACCACTAGCAGTTTAAAATAGGTATTTATCCTAAACTGACCTAATATTGAGGATCTTTAGGACTTCCCGCAACTATGATTTTAAAGATTTTTTTTGTTTACTACATATATTAGGTATATGCTGAGTCAGCCTCTAAATTCTCCTAAGTATTAGTAACAAAGGAAGTGTGTAATAGACGTGTGTTCTTAATGCCATTTAGAATAACAACTTGTAATACTTTAAAGACAACTCGAATAACTGGTGCAAATTTTGCTTCAGAGTGGAATTTTCCCTGATACAGTGACTATTTTAAATGATGATGTTGTTGTTGTTGTTGTTGTTATGTGCCATCGAGTCGGACCCAACTCAGTGACCCCTCCTTAGGTTGCCGAGGCAGTATCACTAGGGAAGTAGATTGCCCAACCTTCCCTCTGAGGAGTGGCTGGTGGGTTTGAACTGCCAGCCTTCTGGTTAGCAGTTAAGTGCCTTAGGCACTATGCTACCTGAGCTCCTATTTTAAATGATATGTGACCCTAATTCCTTCATCTATTGAAAGGCAAGAATGCTATTATGTGGGATTATAGAGAGTAAGGTATTCTATACAAATGAAAAACCCAATCATGGCCCATTTAAAACTTGATATTCCAATTTTAAATGCTATCAAAATAATAGAAATAATCTTGATCTCTGTGAAATCAATGCCAAAGGATAAACTATTCATGAAGACCAAAATGGGAAATAAGAATTCGTCTGATATGGGTTTCCTCATGTATATAGGACTTTTAATGAAAGTTCCTTTTCATTTGCCCCTCCTTCTGCCCTGAGATCTGAGATTGCCTGTTGTTGTCGTTATGTGCTGTCGAGTTGGCCCCGACTCATAGCGACCCCTCCTTGGGTTTCCAAGGCGGTATCACTAGGGAAGTAGATTGCCCAACCTTCCTTCTGAGGAGTAGTTGGTGGGTTTGAACTGCCAGCCTTCTGGTTAGCAGTCAAGTGCCTTAGGCACTGTGGTACCAGAGATTTCCTAGGGAGAGCAAAATGGCACTTTTCCTCCTGTAAGAGTACTTCCTGTAGTACCTAATGTATATTTGGTAGAATATCATAGCATTTAATCTCAACAGACTCATGTACCACACACATTATTGGCTGTTTTATGGTTGCAGACTATACATAGCCAAGGTTTTAGAACAGCACTTCTGTTTGAGGAAATTGCATTTCATGACATGTTTTTCATGTAAATGAAAAACAACTTACAAAGCAGTTCTCTTAGATGTGCCCTTTAACATATCTAAGAGACAAGCATCATCTTACAGCATGTTGTAATGTTACACCCATTTTAAACATGCAATTCAAAATAACTGCTTTCAGAGTTGATTAAAGATAAAGGACACCATTTTCAATATGGTTTAAAGTTACAGAAAACAAACTGTTAGGATTTCACATAATCTTGGCTCAAGAGCCAAGATATTCATTATTAATCCCCTTTTTCTAATTTCTTATTTTCTCCTTGAATGTAAAGAAAATTAATCGAGTTGGGAAAGCTGTAGTCTTGCTGTAGTCCCAAGTTAATGGATATTAGATTTCATTGGGCTGAAAACTATCCAAAATATAGTGTAAGTTACCTCTCTATACATTATCAAGGAACTACCACATTTTTGGCAAGATTTAAAATTATTTGAGGGACCAATCATCTGAGCCTTAAAAAACTCTATATAGAGTTACTTCTTGTTGTTATTGAGTCGATTCTGACTCATGGTGATCCCATGTATACAAAGTAGAATTGCTCCATAGGGTTTTCAAGGCTGTGACCATTCAGAACCAGATTGCCAGGACTGTCTTCCAAGGTGCCTCTGGGTTGGATTGAACCATCAACGTTTTGGCTAGTGCTTAGCCATTTGTGCTGCCCAGGGACTCTCAGTTATTTTATAGTCCACTGATATTCCATTAGATTTTAATGTTCAAGACTGGAGTCTGCAAATAACAACAACAACAACAACACACCAATGTAGAGCTCAGAATGTGAGTGACCTGAAGAAGTAAGGATGTGAGGAACACTGTAGTCCAAAAGCCTTTTTAAAAACTATTATACCATATAATGTATTGTTTTAAAGTGAATTATGCATAAAGGTTTGTGCAAACTAAAACACATATTGCAACAGCATCCTCAGAAAAAAAACTCTAGCATACTTTAGCATTATTATTTAAGTTATATAAAATACATCTTTATAAAATAGTTTTTGTTGTTGTTGTTGTTGGTTTGTTTTTTAAGTTTAAATTATACCCACTGAAATAGCCAGGCTCACTTTTAAGTACTAAAATAAGGTCTTGTCAATCTAAATTATTGTTTAGTCCTATGGAGCCAGTAGAAACCTGTAACAAATAAAAAGTCCTATTTCTCTAGGAATAGTGCCCTAAAAGTTCAGCTTTTAAGTTGGTCATTAAGTTTGTCTTTCTGAAGCTTTTCAACTGAGGAATCTTCCATAATATTGTGAACTGATGCTACCCACGGCTTGGTTTGTCAGGATCCAAAGTTGAGTCTTGTTGTAAAGTTCCTACTTGTGCCATGAAGCTGTTAGTTTGTTGTCCCCAATCATAATAGTCTGTAGTAAAACTTAAAAAGAAAAAGAAATATTTCAGTGACTTGAAACATTATACTTACTGTGTATGACACATCTGTTTAAGGTAAATAGGTTTGGGATTTTGTATAAATTAGACAATCCCAAAGTTCCTTGAACTGGCTTACTGAAACTCATTTTCCCACAAAATAGTGCTAGGCATAGTAATTAGACACTTGTCCCAAAAAGTCTATTGAACTTAATAAAGCCCAGAAGTGTAGTATTGATAGTGCCATAAACCAAACACTGTGTATAACAATTTTTTTTTTTTTTTTTTGCAAAAAATAATTGTTTCTGAATCCTAACTTAGAGTATCGCTCATTATCTTTGTGTCTTTGGACAAATAACTTATATGCCTCAATATCCTCATCTATAAAATGGAGATAATATTAGTAAGTACCTTGTTAGGCTGTTTTTGGGGTTAAGTGAGTTAATACATATAAAATGCTTAGAACAGTAACAAATATATAGTTAGCACTCGAATATTTAAGTTGTTTTCATGTTTGTTATTTTCCTCTATGTAGTGGAAAGGGTTCTCTTCTTCCTCACACATGTAGTGAGGACTCCCCCAGCTCTAACTCAATTTTGGCAGATGAGGGGCTAAGACTGCTTGATCAGGGTATGGGGGGTTTAAAGGGGCACAAATAGGAAATGCAGTGGATGTGTAGATAAGAGAACAGTTTTAGGGAAGAGAATCTAGACAACTGTTGACTCCTGCAAGTACTTCTTGCTTTCTTGGCTAGCTTCCAGGTTCCTGTGTCCTTGACTTCTGCTGGCCCCAAGGACTGCTCTGATTTCATTTTTCCCAAGCACCATCTTTTATTCTCTCTGTTCAAAACTGATCTCCCTGATTCACTGGAAATCCCTGTGTGGTGCAAGTGGTTACTATGCTCAGCTGCTAATGAAAGGCTGGTGGTTTAAGTCCACCCAGAGATGCCTCAGAAGAAAGGCTTAGTGACCTACTTCCAAAAACTCAGAATTGAAATGACTGTGGAGGTTTACTCACAGGTCTACCCTGACACATATGGGGTCACCATGAGTCAAGAGTTGATTCAACAACAACCCGTCTGATCCATTGAGAAGACAATATACTCCCTGCTTTTTGTAAGTTCTCATTTTCTCTAAAACAAGTGTTCTTTTCAGAGTTTTTTTTTTTAATTTATTATTTTAAGGTTATCTTAAGAACTTTTAGTAATGATAGAAAAGTAAAGAGTAAAAGAGCAAGCATTTCTTTTATAATTTTGTCCCAAAGGAAAAAAAAAAAGAGTTTATACTGAACTGTTAATGATTGTTGTTGTTGTTGTTAGGTGTGTTGTTAGGTGCTCTCATGTCGTTCAGGCACATAGTGACCCCACGTACAGCAGAACGAAATCCTGTGCCATCCTCAGAATGGCTGACCATTCTTGCTTCTAAGGAAATCTCCGGCTGTACTTCCAAGACAGATTTGTTCATTCTCCTAGCTGTCCATGGTATTTTCAATGTTCTTTGCCAACATTACCAAATGCATCACTTCTTTGATCTTCCTTATTCATTGTCAAGCATTCATATGCATATGAGGCTACACAAATACCATGGCTTGAGTTAGGCACACCGTAGTCATCAAAGTGACATCTTTGCTCTTTATGATTTCAAGTAGGTCTTTTGCAACAGATCTGTCCATTGCAATATGTTATTTGATTTCTTGACTGCTGCTTCAATGGGTGTTGATTGTGGATCCAAGTAAAATGAAATCTTTGACAACTTCAATCTTTTCTCCATTTATCATGATGTAGCTTATTGGTCCAGTTGTGAGAGTTTGTGTTTTATGTTGAAGTGTAATCCATACTGAAGGTTGGAGTCTTTGATCTTCATCAGTAAGTGCTTCACATCATCTTCACGTGCAGCAAGGTTGTGTCTTCTGCATATCAAATCATAGTCTTCCTCCTATCCTGATCTGTATTCTTCTTCATATACTCCAGCTTCTGGGATTTTTTTTTTTTTTTTTTTTTGCTCATAATACAGATTGAATAGGTATCATGAAAGGATACAACCCTGATGCACACCTTTCCTGATTTTAAACCATGCAATATACCCTTGTTCTGTTCGAACAACTGCCACTTCATCTGTGTACAGGTTCCTCATGAGCACAATTCCGGAATTCTCATTATTCTCAATATTATCCTTAATTTTTTATGATCCACACAGTCAAATGCCTTTGCATAGTCAGTAATATACAAATAAACATTTCTCATATGCTTTGCTTTCAACCAAGATCCATCTAACATCAGCAATGATATCTCTCGTTCCATGTCCTCTTCTGAATCTAGCTTGAATTTCTGGCAGTTCCCTGTCAGTATACTGCTATAACTGTTTTTTAATTATCTCTGGCAAAATTTTACTTGAAAATGATATTAATGATATAGGTCAATAATTTCCCCATTCTGTTAGATCACCTTTCTTCAGAATGGGTGCAAATATGGAACTTTTCTAGTCAGTTGGCCAAATTTTTTGGCATAAATGAGTGAGTACTTCTGGTGCTGCATCCATTTGTTGAAACATCTCAGTAGGTATTCCATCAATTCCAGTACCTTTAGTGCAGCTTGAAGTTCTGCTTTCAATACCATCAGTTTTTGATCATACACTAGATCCTGAAATAGCTGAGTGTTAACCAGTTCTTTTTTTGTACAGTGACTCTGTGTATTCCTTCCATCTTCTTTTGATGCTTTCTATATCATTCAATATTTTGCCCATACTGCAACTCAAGCCTTGAATTTTCTCTCTTCAGTTCTTTCAGCTTAAGAAATGCCAAGCATGCTTTTCCCTTTTGGCTTTCTAACTCCAGGCCTTTGCACATTTCATTATAACTTTATTTTGTGTTCTTTAACCACCTTTGAAATCCTCTGTTCAGCTCTTCTATTTTATCATTTCTTCCATTCACTTTAGCTACTCTCTGTTCAAAAGCAAGTTTCAGAGTCTCTTCTGACATCCATTTTGGTCTTCCTTTCCTGTCTTTTAATGACCTTCTGCTTTCTTCATGTATGAAATCCCTGAGTTCATCCCACAACTTGTCTCATCTTTGGTCATTGGTGTTCAATCCATCAAACCTGTTCTTCACATGATCTCTAAATTCAGATGGGATATACTCAAGTGATATTTTGACTCTCATGGACTGGTTTTAATTTTCTTTACCTTTACCTTGAACTTGCATATGAGTAATTGACGGTCTGTTCCACAGTTAGCCCCTCCCTTATTTTTACTGATGAAACAAGTTTCTCCAGCACCTCTTTCTACACATGTAATCAGTTTGATTCCTTTGTATTCCATATGGTTAAATCCACATGTATAGGTGTCATTTATGTTGTAGACAAAAGGTGTTTGCAATGCATTGGTCTTGTAAAATTCTGTCATGCTGTCTCTGGCATAATTTCTTTCACCAAGGCTGTATTTTAAAACTACTGATGCTTCTTCTGTATTTCCAGCTTTTGCATTTCAATCACCAGTAATTATCAATACATACTGATTATATGTATGGTCAATTTTAGACTGCAGAAGTTGGTAAAAATCTTTAATTTCTTCATCTTTGGCATGAGTGGTTGGTGCGTAAATTTGAATAATAGTCGTATCAGCTTGTCTTCCTTGTAGGTCTATGGCTGTATCACTGACAGCATTGTACTTCAGTGTAGATCTTGAAATGTTCTTTTGGACAATGAATGTGATGCCATTCCTCTTTAATTTGTCATTTCCAGCATAGTAGAACATATTATTGTCCAATAAAAATGGGGGAGTTCCGGCAAGATGGCGGACTAGGCAGAAAGACTGCACAGACCCTCTTCAACAAAGAAAAGGGAAACCAATTAACACAGACACAGAAGATAATCCTGGACCCCTGAGC
>NW_006922464.1:457585-459846 GCF_000298275.1 Orycteropus afer afer
TATATATATATATATATATATATATATATATATACACACACACATATACATATATATACACACACACACACACACATATATATATATATAATTTTATAGACATACACACACACACACACATATGTAGCAAACAGTAACCAAAAGAAAGCAGGAGTAGCAATAATTTTAGACAAAACAGACTTTAAGTCAAAATCCATTATAATTATTAAAATCATTATCTAATGCCTAAAGCACCAATACACCAAGAAGACATAATAAATACACACACCATGACAAAGCTCCAAAATAAATGAAATGGACAGAATCTAAGAGACCTGAAAAGAGATATAGACAGTTTTACAATAATAGCTGAAGATTTTAACATACCACTTTTGACAATAAACAGAGCAACTACAAAGAAATACAATTATAGAAGATCTAAGTAACAAAGTAAACCAACTTGATGTCATAGACATATACAGAACACATCACACCACCCAAGAGCAGCACAGTACACACACTTCTCTGGTGTACATGTGTCATTCTCCAGAATAGACCATATTCAAAGCAAGCCTCAATAAATATAAAAACATCAAAATAGTATAAAGGATCTTCTCTAACCATAATGCTATGAAACTAGAAATCAATAACAGAAAGAGCAAGGAAAATAATTAAATACATGGAAACTGACTTAAAACTGGAAACCTCACTTAAAAACTTGGGTCAAAATGTGGAACTAAACTCAGTAATAAATACCAGGCTTACTGCTCTAGTAGAGACTGGTGAAACCCCTGAGACTAAGGTCCTTAGTCACCCTTAAAACCTGTAACTGAACTCACCCCCATGGCTCAACTTGCAGCCAAACAGTAGACAAGACTGTAAGGTAAACAATACCACCAGGGAGATACACACTCCTCCGAACAATCAACCATACGAGATTAAAAGGGCAATATTTGCCCAGAGATAAAACTCAGAAGAGCAGAAGGGATAGGAAAAGAAAGGATGAATGGAAATGGGAAACACATGGAAGAAGTGGGAAAGGTGTCACACTGTGTGAATTGAGATCAGTGTCACAAAATGTGTATGATTTGTTTATGGAAATCCAATTTGCTCTGTAAATTTATCACCCGAATGAAAATGAAAAAAATTTAAGACACTATTGAGTCAGAAGGAGCTCTGGTAGCATAGTGGCTAAGTCACTTGCCTGCTAACCAGATGGCTGGCGGTTCAAACCCACCAGCCACTCCTCGGAAGGAAGGTTGGGCAATCCTACTTCCATAGCGATACTGCCTCAAAAACCCAAGGAGGGGTCGCTATGAGTCGGGGCCGACTCGATGGCACATAACAACAACAACAACATTGAGTCAGAGAAGAAATTAAAATGAAATTTAAAAATTCTTAGAATCAAATGAGAATGAAGACACAACATACCAAAGCCTCTGGGACATCACATAAGCAATGCTCAGAGAAAATATTTAATAAATGCACACATCAAAAAAGAAGAAAGATCTAAATCAGTAACCCAACAGCTTGAACAAATAGGAAAGGAAGAGCAAAAGAAGTCTAGTGTCACAAGAAAAAAATTGAAATAATAAAGACTAGAGCAGAAATAAATAGGAAAACAAAAAAAGAATAAACAAAACTGGAATTTGGTTCTAGGACAGGCTCAACAAAACTGACAAACCATGGGACAAACTGCCAAAGGAATAAAATGAGAAGATGCAAATAACCATATAAAAAATTAAATAGACACCATTACAACATAACCAACTGAGGAAGGATCATAAAAATATTATGAAAAATTGTATTTCAATAAATTCAAAACTGTGGGAGAAATGACATTTCTAGAAACACAGGTAGAAAATCTAAATACGCACATAACAAAAGAAGAAATATAAATGTCATTTTTTAAAAAGGGGGTGGGGATCACGGGTAAGATGGCAGAATAGGCAAACAAACCAAAAAAGGAGCCATATGGAGCTACGGACTATCAGTGATCCTGACAGCACAGACAGCTTGGATATTGCCAAGTGGTGCTGGGACCTAAGAATTAACCTAAAAACCAGCCCTGCTAGCCAGGGGATGAATGGAGGGCTGCACTGGTAGCTGTTGAATAAAAGGGGAAGTAGCGAATAGGGAGACGGGCTGAGACATGAACTTTTGGCGATGTGGAAGGCACAGCTGTTTTGAATATTTACAAGCAGTTCAGCCATTTTGGATATTTACAGCATTCTCTCAAATTTCAAGTGCCTAAGAATAGCTCTGGTAGCATAGTGGCTAAG
>NW_006922464.1:465316-473301 GCF_000298275.1 Orycteropus afer afer
CCAGCTGAGGTGCTTGCTGAGGGCAAGGGAAATACAGAATGGGTGGTGGAAGAAGGTAGTTCTGAATATCAGCTATGGCCACATGACCAGTTGCAGAAATGAGGACTGTGATATATTTTTTCATTGTATATGTGCATCAAATATTTTTGTTTCCTTCTGTTATGAACTCTAAATGTAAATAACGTTCACACGTTTCAGTTGTACGTGTGTTAGCATGTCATGTTAGGCACAAATATGACCTTATAATTATCCTTATTTAGAGATTATATATGGTTAAGAAGATGTATACAATTGCCAAGTTGACAAGGGGTGGAGTGTGATAGTTGGAGTTGTGTGTCAACTTGGCTGGACCACAATTCTGTGTGGTTTAAGCAGTTATAATGTGGTTATTCCCATGATGGGATCAGATGTATATGTTTTGAGCAGCCAATCCATTGAAAGGGAGTTTCCCTAGCGGTGTGTCCTGCTTCCAGTATATTTATGGACATCCTGGGAAAAAAGACACTCTTCTGTGGATCGGGATTACTGTTGTGCTGCCTACAACTGTCCGTGAGAGAACAATCTACCCTTTGGCCTGGAGATCTTGAATTCATCATTTGCTGGAGTCAACAGCCAGCATACTGCCTGTCAACCTTGAGCTCTTCAGCCCCTGCAGCTGTGTGAGTCAGGAAAAGCCTCCAGCTTGACGTTTGATCCAAGAACTTTGGGCTTGCCAACTTCTATACGTGTGTGATCTACTTTCCTAAGATAAATTTCTCTTTTTCTATATATGTATATAAATTTTACTGATTTTGTTTCTCTAGAGAACCCAGTCTAACACAACTAACTTTATATGGAAAGGAAAGAAACCTCAGATAAGCAAAGCATTATTGCAGAACAAAGTAGGAGGTCTCATACTCCCAGATCTTAAAACCTACTATACAGCCACAGTAGTCAAAACAGCCTGATATTGGTACAACAACAGACACGTAGACCAGTGGAACAGAATTGAGAACCCAGAAATATATCCATTGACCTATGGCAAAGACCATCGATCTTTGACAAAGGGCCAAAATCCATTAAATGGGGGAGAGAATAAATGGTGCTAGCAAAACTGAGTACCCATTTGCAGAAAAATGAAACAAGACCTGTACCTCACACTATACACAAAAACTAACTCCAGATGGATCAGACTTAAATGTGAAACCTAAAACTGTAAAATTCTCTAAGGAAAAAGTAGGGGCAAATTTAGGTGCCCTAATATATGGCATAAACTATCAAGTATAACCCAAAATGCGCAAACAGCAGAAGATCAACTAGATGAATAGGACCTTCTAAAAATTAAATTTTTATGTCCTTCCAAAGACTTCTCCAAAAAAGTCAAATGAGAACCTACAGATTGGGAAACAAAATATGTGGCAATGACATATCTGACCAGGGACTTTATCTCTAGAATGTAAGGAAAACTCCAACACCTCAACAACAAAATGACAAATAATCTAATTAAAAAATGGGCAGAAGACATGAATAGACACTTCACCAAGGAGGATATTCAGGTGGCCATCAAACATGAAGAAATGCTCATGCTCATTAGAGAGATGCAAATCAAAACAACAAGATACTGTCTTGCCCCAGTAATAGTAGCAAATTTCAACAAGACAGAAAATAATAAATGTTGGTGAGGATGCAGAGAGATTGAGACTCTCATACACTGCTGGTGGGACTGTCAAATGATACAACCACTGTGGAAAGCAGTGTGGCGATTTCTTAAAATGTTGGAATTAGAAATACCCTTTGACCCAGCCATTCCATTACTAGGTATATATCCTAAAGAAGTGAGAGCCAGGACAAGAACAGATATATGGACATCCATGTTCATCACGGGAGCTCTGGTAGCGTAGTGCCTAAAGGCACTTGACTGCTAACCAGAAGGCTGGCAGTTCAAACCCACCAGCCACTCCTCGGAAGGAAGATGGGGCAATTTACTTCCATAGTGATACTGTCTTGGAAACTCAAGGAGGGGTCGCTATGAGTCGGGTCCGATTCGATGGCACATAACAACAGCAACATGTTCATCACAGCACTATTTACAATAGCCAAAGATGGAAACAACCTAGGTGCCCATCAACAGAAGAATGGAGAAACAAACCGTGGTACATACACACAATGGAATAGTATGCAACTCTACAGAATAACATAGAATCTGCAAAATACGACATAACATGGATGAACTTGGAGGAGATTATGTTGAGTGAAATAAGTCAATCACAGAAGGACGAATATTGTATTAGTCTGTTATTGTAGAAAACCAATGAAAGGTTTATATATGGAAGGAAATTTTCTTTGTTGGTTACCAGGGGTGGGATGGGAGGGGAGGGAATACTGTTAAATAAGTAGAGACAAGTATTGATTTGGATGAAGAGAAAGGCAATGTACCAAATGTGATCAACAGGGTGGCAATGAGGAAGAGGAAGACATAAAGAGGTGCATGGGAGGTATAGACAACAAGATGAAACCTTTTGCACATACATAACTGTGTTGTAAGTAAAGGCAAACATTGATCTGTGGGTGGATAGATGGGTGGACAGGCTGAATGATTAGGTATGTCTGTGCAGTGGGGAGTGTGACCATGACCATGTATAGCATTGGCAGACAGTGTTTCTACAAGCATATTTTTTATGTTCTGTAAGAATTCCTAGTTATATAGTAGAGCTGACAAAGGACAAGGTTGTAGTCACTTCTTGGCCACAGCCAGCTACCCAGGGGAACAAATAGTTTCAGGGGACCTCAAGCTCAATTGGCATAACATACTACACAAAACATTGTTCCACATCTTACTTTGGCGAGCAGTGACTGGGATCTTAAAAGCTTGTAAGTGGCCATCTAGATGCAACAAGGGGTCTCTCCTTGTCCAGAGTAAAGAAGAATGAAGAAAACCAAAGATGGATGGAAACAGTTAGTCCAAATGACTGGTACACCATGTGATCCTCAGCCTATACAACTATGAGACAAGAACTAGATGGTGCTTGGCTACTACTGTCAACCACTCGGAGGGAGATCTATGTAGGGGACCTTGGATAAAGTATGAGAACAATGTGAAACAAAACTCAAAATCAAGAGAGAAAAAAAAAAAGGGACCAGATTTTCTGGTCTGATAAAGCCTAATGGAACTACTAAGACTATGGTCCCTAGCTGCCCTTCAAGTCTGGAATTGAACCCACTCCTATGGCTTTCTGCCAAACAAAAGACAGGCATATGAGCTGAACATTTACATTAGGTAAATACACTCTGTGGCAAGATCAATCATGGGAGAATAGAAAGGCTGTGTATGCACAGGGAGACAGCTTGGGGGACAGGAGTGCATGTGAGGGAAGGACACAGGGAAGAGGTAATTATGGGGAGGAAATGAGAGGGGACTGTTGCATTGAATTGCAGTCAATGTCATGAGACAAAGTGTATGTGAGCTGCTGTATGAAAAGTGAATTTGTTGTGTAGTTTTATCAAAATCACAATAAAAATAAATAAAAAAAAAACAACCTATAACAACAGAAGATAGACTAGATAACTGGGACTTCCAAAAAATTAAGTACTGACCAAAATATCAGCAAAAGAGTAAACAGAGAACCTACAAACTGGGGAAAATTTTTGGTAACAATATACGTGACTAGTGTTTAATCTCTAAAATATATAGAAAATGCCAACAACTCAACAACAGAAGATAGAGTCCAATCAAAAAACAGTCACAAGACATGATCAGACACTTTACCAAAGAGGATATTCAGGCCACTAACAAACACACAAAGAGATGCTCATGATCATTAGCTATTGGAGAGATACAAATCAAAACTATAATGAGACACATCTCTCTCCTAAAAAAAAAAATGGCCCTTATAAAAAAACAAAAAAAGGGAAAACAATGCTGGTGAGCTTGTGGAGATACCGAAACTCATATATACTGCTATTGGGATGGTAAAATTGTACAACCACTATGGAAAACATTTTGGTGCTTCCTCAAAAAGCAAGAAATAGAAATACCTTATGATCCAGCAATCCTAGTCTTGGGAATATATCCTGAAGCTATAAGAACAGTGATATGAATAGATATATGCACACTCATGTTCACTGCAGCATTATTCACAATAGCCAAAAAAGGAAACAATCTAAATGACCGACCGTTCATGGATGAATGGATAAATAAATTGTAGTACATAGAAACAATGGAATACCATGCAATGATAAAGAATAACTAGTCTGTGAGACATTACATGGATTAATCTGGAGGGCACTGTGCTGACTGAAATAAGTCAAATGCAAAAGAACAAACATTGAATAATACCACTTTTATAAAAGGTTAGGAATAATTGTACACACAAAGTAATGCTTTTTGCTGGTTACCAGAGATGAGAAAGGAAAGGAGGGGGAATCACTTATTAGCTAGTAGACGTGTTAATTCTGGTGATGGGAGAGGTAATACACAATATAGGGGAACTCAGCACACTTTTACCATGGTAAACGAAGACACTGAGAGGTATGCAAGAATAAAGGATAACCACATTGAATGTTATAAGATATACAATTGTGTAACAACAGTAATAACAAGCATAGAATATATGAGTGGTTACATATATAGATATGTATGCTATATGGGGGTGGAAAGGCAAATGGGAGTACATGTGCATGCATATTATTTTGGTTACTTCATGCTGCTCTGACAAAAAAATACCAGACGTGAGTGGCTTGAAAAAACAGGAGTTTATTTTCTTAGAGTTTTGGAGGCTAGAAGTCCAAGTTCAAAGTGCCATACTCTAAGGGCTGGGTTTTCACCCTCGACCTTGGGCTTCAGCTCTGTGTCTTACTCCCAGCCCACTAAACCTGGAGGATTTCTTCACTCTAGCAGTTACTGGCTGCTGAGACTGACAAATCCAAGTTTGACATAAAAATGCACAGTCCTAATATTAGCAAACCACATGGCAGGCTTCTGAACAACAACTTGACTATGGGTAGAACTCAAGCATGACAAAAAACTACAGACATTCCTAAAGCTTCTCCTTATATACTGGGAGGAGACCATATCCGTAAGGCAGCTACTCAGCTGCTCACAGTAGATTCCACTATGGGGTTGATAGCTAGTCTCATCATGGGGAATACTACATCCAGCTGCCCAGCCACTCAAAACCAGGCCCAGCCAAGTTGACACATAACCTTAACTACCAAACATATATATGGATTTATGTGGTCATATGTATAAATTAAAAGAAGTCCACAAGAGCCAAAGTCTGACCTTAAGTATATCCCACCTGAATACAGAAACTATCTCAAGAATAAATCTGACGCATTCAACACTAATGACCAAAGACTAGACAAGCTGTGGGATGACATCAAGAGCACCATACATGAAGAAAGAAAAAGGTCAATCATTAAAAAGACAGGAAAAAAAAAAAATCAAAATGGATGTCAGAAAAGACTCTGAAACTTGCTCTTGAACATAGAGAACCTAAAGCAAAAAGAAGAAATGATGACGCAAAAGAGATGAATAGAAGATTTCATAGGACAACTCAGGAAGAAAAAGTATTATAATGAAATATGCAAAGACATAGAATTGGAAAACCAAAGGGAAGAACACACTCAGCATTTCTCAAGTGAAAGAACTGAAGAAACTGAAGTCTTAAATTGCAATATTGAAGGACTCTATGGTGAAAACATTGAACAATGCAGGAAACATAAAAAAAAAAAAATGTAAAGAATACAGAGAATCACTGAATGTAATGGTGAATAGCAAGGTCCAGGAATTGATGGAATTAACAATTATGATGTTTCAGCAAACAGATGCAGTGTGGAAGTGCTCACTTGTCTCTGCCAAGAAATTTGGAAGACATCTACCTAGCCAGCCAACTAAAAGATAGTCATATTGTGCCCATTCCAAAATACACCACCAGAGCTCCCTCAAGTGATTGAACAGAATGTGGAAATTATCAAACAATATCTTTAGTACCACACAAATATTAAATTTTGCTGAAGGCAATTTCAAAATAGGTGCCACAGTGCATTGTTAGGGGACTACCAGAAATTCAAGCCAGATTCAGAAAGAATATAGAATGAGGGATATTACTGACATCAGATGGATCTTGACTGAAAGCAGAAAATACCAGCCAGAGGTTTACCTGTATTAAATATTGACTGCGCAAGGACATTCGACTGTGTGGAGCATAACAAATTACAGATAACTTTGCAAAGAATGGGACTTCCAGAACACTTAATAGTCCTCATGCAGAACCTGTACATAGGCCAAGAGACAGTTGTTTGACTAAAACAAGAGAAACAGCCATGGGGTTTAAATCAGGAAAGTGTGTGTTAGGGTTGTATCTTTCACCATATTTATTCAGTCTCTGTGCTGAGCAAATAATCCAATAAACTGTACTATTATGAAGAAGAATACAGCATCAAGATTGGAGGAAGGATCATTAACAACCTGTGATATGCAGATGACAACCTTGCTTGCTGAAAGTGAAGACTTGAAATAATGATGAAGATCAAAGACTTCAGACTATAGTATAGATTACACCTCAACGAAAAGAAAACAAAAATCCTCACATCTGGCCCAATAAGCAACATGATGATAAATGGAGAAAAGATGCATGCCGTCAGAGATTTCATTTTACTTGAAGCCACAAACAATGCCCATGGAAACAGCAGTTACGAAATCAAACAACATATTGCATTGGAGAAATCTGCCTCTTTAAGTGTTAAAAAGCAAAGATGTGACCTTGAGGACTAAGGTGCACCTGACCCATGTCACGGTACTTTCAGTCATCTCATAAGCATGCAAAAGCTGGACACTGAACAAGGAAGACAGGATGGCTTTGAATTACAGTGTTAGTGAAGAATACTGAATATACCATGGACTGCCAGAAAAATGAACAAATCTGTCTAGGAAGAAGTACAGCCAGAATGCTCTTTAGAAGTGATAATGCTTAGTCTTCATCTCAACTTCTTTTGACATGTTATCAGAATGGACTAGACCCTGGAGAAGGGTATCGTGCTTGGAAAAGTAGAGGACCAGTGAAAAAGAAGAAAATCCTCAATGAAATGGATTGATACAATGGTTGCAACAATGTGCTCAAACACAGTAATGGTTGTGAGGATAGCACAGAACCAGACAGTGTTTCATTCTGTTGTACATAGGGTCTCTTATGAGTCAGAAGAGACTTGACCACACATAAGAACAACATGTGTATACATAAAGGGAGCCTTGGTGGCTTAGTGGTTAAAAGTTCAGCTGCTAACTGAAAGGTCTGCAGTTCACACCCACTAGGCACCTCTGCAGGAGAAAGATGTAGCAGTCTGTTTCTGTAAAGTTCAGTCTTGGAAACCCTCTGGGGCAATTCTACTCTGTACTATAGAGTCACTAAGAGTTGGAATCGACTCACTGGCTTTGGTTTTTTCATGTACATATGTTTTTGAATGAGTTGCATATATATTTATATATACAATAAAGCACATAGGGGTACTTCCTAGACACAACAAGTACCTTGTAAGATTCATTTACTGTGTTTGAAGGCTGAGGACTTTAGTCTCATGGGATAACTAGGTCAATTGGCATAACTTAATTCATAAAGACTATTACAAGTTTGGTTTGATGTGTAGTATCTGGGGTCTTAAAAACTTATGAATGGCTATCTATGACCACCACTGCTCTCTTCCCATCTGGAACAAAGGAGAGTGAAGGAAACAAAAGACTAAAGGAAGAAATTACTCCACATGGCAAATAGCCCACACAAACTGCATCCTCTTTTAGCCTGAGACCAGAAGAACTAGATGGTGCCTGGCTACCATCACAGACCAATACCTACCACTGTTGTTGTTGTTGTTATGTGGCATCGAGTCGGACCCGACTCATAGTGACCCCTCCTTGGGTTTCCAAGGCAGTATCACCTCAGAGGGAGCTCTGGTAGCATAGTGCCTAAGGTACTTGACTGCTAACCAGAAGGCTGGCAGTTCAAACCCAT
>NW_006922464.1:473401-476749 GCF_000298275.1 Orycteropus afer afer
TTTATGCAGTGTGCTTTTTCTCTGCTTGCTTTTACTTTCTTGATGTTTTTTCAATCATTTTTGTCTAACTGAGTGGGAGAGAGCAACCATGCCCCGACAATGCAAGCACACCCACACCTCCTGGAGCTCCACTTACAGAATGAGACCCACCACTTCCTTCTCCACAACTGGCCAATGATAAACGAACACTGAGAAAAAGATAGTCATAAAGACCAGGATAAAGAGCCTGTAAATTCTGTTGAATCCCTCCCATCTGAAGGGATTACTCTAAAGCCATTATCCCCTTCACCTCAGTTTGATGGGATTAACCTGACTGTTGTTCCTGCTGGGTCATTGCCTGAGGCAGAGGCCATGGAAGACATTGCTGAATGTTCTCAGAAACTGCCCCAACCACCCATTGTTGCTGCTAGGCCTATAACTAAACTTAAGTCCAAGCGAGCCCCAAAAGGTGAAATACAAAGTGTAACTGAGGAGGTGGTATGCTACACCTGAAAAGACCTACTTGATTTTGCTAACATGTGCAGACAGAAACCTGAAGAATATGTATGGGAATGGCTACTGAGGGTATGGGATAATGGTGCAAGGAATGTAACATTGGATCAGTCTGAGTTTATTGATTTAGGCCCACTAAGTACGGATTCTTCATTCAATGTTTCAGCTCAAGAGGTTAGGAAAGGTTCTAATAGTTTATTTGGTTGGCTTATGGAAGCATGGATTATGCGGTGGCCTACCTTAAGTCAAGTTGAAGTACTAGACATGCCTTGGTATAATGTAGAAGGTATCCAGAGGCTTAGGGAAATTGGCTTGTTAGAATGGATTTATCAGATTAGACCCCTAGAATCAGAAATGGAGAGTCCAGAAGACACACCTTTCACCATGATGGTGAGGAATAAATTTGTGAAGGAAGCTCCAGCATCCTTGAAGACTGCTGTAACTGCTATTTTTTATGTAAACCAGATTTGACAGTGGGAACTGCCCTAATTGAACTAAGACACTTAACTATGATGGGGCTGATTGGACCCCAGTGGTAGTAGGAGCCAAGTGGCAGCACTTAATTGACAAAGGCAAAGTGGGCATGGTTACCATAATGGACAGCAGAGTCAGAACAGTAATTCCACTTGCGTGGAATTATGACATTGGCTACTTGCACGTGGTGTTTCTAGTAGTGAAATACATGACAAACTTATTAAATATTTATTTGATCTGTACAGACAGAAGAATTCTAGGTCACGTGAATAGCAGCCTAGATTGAATACAGAATACAGAATCATGGCTTCTCAATCAATTCCCAGAATACAGAATACAGTATCATGGCTACTCAATCAATTCCCAGACTTGAGTCAGTTTAAAGACCCACAACCCCTTGAACAAATGGGAAGCCGGATCCCTTTGAGGAAGAACCCCACCCTAAAATCTATAATGTCAATCTTTCTCCTAGCCTTCCCCAAAAGGATCTGAGGCTTTTTACGAGAGTGACTATTCATTGGGGAAAAGGAAATGATAGAATTTTGGGGGATTACTGGACTCTGGCTCTGAACTGACACTAATTCCAAGAGACCCAAAGTGTCATTGTGGCCCACCAGTCAGAGTGGGGGCATATGGAGGTAAAGTTATTGATGGACTCTTAGCTAAGATGAGTCTCACAGTGGCTCCAGTGGGTCCCCGAATCCATACTGTAGTGATCTACCCAGTTCCAGAATGCATAATTCAAACAGTTATTTTGCAGAATTACCACAATGAGTCCCTAGCATGTGGAGTAAAGGCTATTATGATAAGAAAAGCCAAGGGGAAGCCATTAGAACTGCCTCTACCTACAAAAATAGTAAACCAAAAGCAATACTGCATCCCTGGAGTGGTTGCACAGATTACTGACACCATCTAGGACTTGAAGGATGTAGGGGTGGTGATTCCCACAACATCCCCATTTAACTCACCTATTTGGCCTGTGCAAAAACCAGATGAATCTTGGAGAATGACAGTAGATTATCATAAACTTAATCAGGTGGTGACTCCATTTGCAGCTGCTGTTCCTGATTTGCTTGAGCAAATTAGTACATCTCCTGGTACTTGGTATGCAGCTATTGATCTGGCCAATGCCTTTTTCTAGATACCAATTTCAAAAGACCATCAGAAGCAATTTGCCTTCAGCTGGCAAGGCCAACAGTATACTTTTGCAGTCCTTCCTCTGAGGTATAACAACTCTCCGGCACTATGTCATAATTTAGTCCCTAGGGACCTTGATCACCTTTCCCTTCCACAAGAAATCACACTGGTCTATTATATTGATGACATTATTCTGATTGGACCTAGTGAAGAAGAAGTATCGATGACTCTAGACTTATTCGTGAGACATATGCGTGCCACAGGTTGGGAAATTAACCCAATGAAAATTCAGGCACCTTCCACCTCAGTGAAATTTCTAGGGGTCCAATGGTGTGAGGCATGTTGAGATATTCCTACTAAAGTGAATGATAAGTTATTGTATCTTGCTTCCCCCACAACTGAAAAGGAGGCACAATGTCTGGTGGGTCTCTTTGGATTTTGGAGGCAACATATCCCTCATTTGGGTGTGTTGCTGTGGCCTATTTATCAAGTGACTCAGAAAGCTGCTATTTTTGAGTGGGGCCCAGAACAACAGAAGGCTCTGCAACAGGTTCAGGCTACCGTGCAGGCTGCTCTGCCAACTGGGGCATATGATCTGGCTGATCCAATGGTGCTTGAAGTGTCTATAGTAGATAGAGATGCTGTTTGGAGTCTTTGGCAGGTCCCTAATGGTTAATAGCAATGCAGACCCTTGGTATTTTGGAGGAAAGTCCTGTCATCCTCTGCAGATAACTACTCTCCTTTTGAGAAACAGCTTTCATCTTGTTATTGGGCTTTAGTAGTGACTGAACGCCTAACCAGGGGCCACCAAGTCGCCACAAGGCCTGAGCTAACCATCATGAACTGGGTGTTGTCTGGCCCACAGAGTCATAAAGTTGGACGTGCACAGCAGCACTCCATCATTAAATGGAAGTGGTATATCAGAGATTGGGCTCAAGCAGGACCTGTAGGCACAAGTAAGTTGCACGAGGAAGTGGCTCAAATGCCTATGGTCTCCACTCCAGTCACATTACTTTCCCTCTCCCAGTCTGTACCTATGGCCTCATGGGGAGTTCCTTATGATCCATTGACTGAGGAAAAGAAAACTCGTGCCTGGTTTACAAATGTTTCTCTGCAATATGCAGGCACAACTCGAAAGTGGACAGCAGCTGCACTGCAGCCCCTTTCTGGGACTTGTTTAAAGGACAGTGGTGGAGGGAAATTCTCCCAATGGGCAGAACTTCGAGCCGTGCACATGGCTGTTTA
>NW_006922464.1:486129-488115 GCF_000298275.1 Orycteropus afer afer
GACTCGACGGCACATAGCAACAACAATAACAACATCACTACAGAAGTAGATTGCCCCATCTTCCTTCTGAGGAGTGGCTAGTGAGTTTGAACCACCAGCCTTCTGGTTAGCAGTCAAGTGCCTTAGGCACTATGCTACCAGAGCTCGCATACTTACCACTAGGGACACAATAAAAGTCACAGTTGAAATGGGACAAAAATGTAGAACAAAACTCAATTTAAAAAAAGGCCAGACTTACTGGACTGATAGAGACTAGAAGAACCCCCAAGACTATGGACCTAAGATACCTTTAGACCTGGAAGGAACGCCACTACTGGAGATCACCTTTGACACAAGTAATCAAACCCAAAAATTTCACTGCCATTGAGTTAATTCTGACTCACAGTGACCCTTTAGGATAGAGTAGAACTGTTCCATAGGATTTCCAAGGCTGAAAATCTTGTGGAAGAAGACTGGCTCATTTTTGTCCCATGGAGCAGCTGGTAAGTTTGAACCACTTTAACTATTACAGCACCAGAGCTCCTGTAGCCAAATAACAGATTGGCCTATAAAATAACACCCATAAGGAGGCAGGAGTGTATGGTAGGGAAGGACATAGGGAAGAGGTAACCATGGGGAGAAAGTGGGAAGAGAATGTTATATTGTGGGAAATTGTAGTCAATGTCATGAGACAAAATGTGTATGAACTGCTGTATGGAAAATGAAATTTCTCTGTAAATTTACACCCAAATCACAATACAAATTAAAAATAAATAACACCTGTGGGGGATGTGTTCCTTTAAAAAATCAACTATACAAGACCAAAAAATGAAGAGATGGCAAGTAGAGACAAGGAAACTGGATGGGTGTAAACAGAGCAGCAGGGTAGAAATGGTGAGAATGCGGACACATTGCAGGGACTGTAACCCATGTCACAGAAAAATCTGTGTATAAACTATTGAATGAGAGTCTAATTTGCTGTGTAAACTTTCACCTAAAACACAATGAAACACTTGAATATTCACATGAAAGTATAAGCAAAAGCAAAATATAAGCATAGATTAAGTATAGTGAGACCAAGAGATATGGTACTAAGATTTATACAAAACACTTGCATAGTGTAGTGATTCAAAGCACTGACTTAAATGAGACTGCCTGAGTTGAAATTCTACCTCACCATTTACTACTGTGTGACCTTGAACAAGACATCTTAACTTTTAAATGCCTCACTTTCATCTGTATTAAGAGGCTAATATCAGTATAATATTAGCATGATTGTTAGGAAGAGTGAATGAGTTAATACTTGTGAACCTCTTAGAATAGTGACACATTGATACATTGAGTCAGCTCCAGCTCATGGCAATTCCATGTGACAAAAGAATGAAACACTGCTTGGTTCTGTGCCATCTTCATAATCATTGATATGCTTGAGTACATTGTTATGGCCACCGTATTTTGAGTGTTTTCCAACCTAGGGGGCTCATCATTCAGCACTATATCAGCCAATATTCTATTGTGATCCATGAGGTTTCAATGTCTAATTTTCACAAGTAAATCACCAGGCCTTTCTTCCTAGTCTGTCTTAGTCCACCATGTCTGTCAGTGTGTGGCCTGGGTGTTGCTGTGTTACTGGAAGCTATGCCACTGGTATTTCAAATACCAGCAGGGTCATCTATGGTGGACAGGTTTAAGTGGAGCTTCCAGAATAAGACAGACTAGGGCTGATACTAGGGCTGATACATAGTAAGTGTTAAATAAATAAGGACTTGTTTGAATGAAGACCAAAATAAATATCCTTAACTGAAATGAAATTTTCAAGTAAGAACTGACATAGTTCAGATTTGAAATTTACATCCTTAGTAAGTATTATTTATCTTCATGTATACTATCCAATTTAATCTATAGCTTTGTTGTTGTTGTTGTTGTTGTTGTTGTTTGCCGTCGAGTTGGCCCCAACTCATAGCGACCCCTCCTTGGGTTTCCGAGGCAGTATCACTATGGAAGTAG
>NW_006922464.1:488220-502996 GCF_000298275.1 Orycteropus afer afer
GCTACCAGAGCTCCCCATCTATAGCTTTAGAACTTCTAATTAAAGAAGTGTGCCAGCATCTCCTAAATCATGTTCATGGGCAATTCTGTCTTGGAGATTCAGAGTACATATTAGCATAATACAGGCTCTGAGAAGTCTTGCCAAAAAAAAAAAAAAAAAATCCTGAATTTTATTGAAACCATCATTTCCTTTTATAAGGCATGCCTATTAAAGAAATAGTGTTCCATAGAATATCACTTGACTGCTAACCAGAAGGTTCAAACCCACCAGCCACTCCTCGGAAGGAAGACTGGGCAATCTACTTCTGTAGAGATACTGCCTCGGAAACCCAAGGAGGGGTCACTATGAGTCAGAGATGAGTCAACGGCACATAACAACAACAACAACAACTATATATAATAATCTATGGTGCTTTTGTTTACTCGATGTCCATCTTTTCTCATTTCTGAATATTTCATTACTATAAAATGATCCAATAATACAAATCTTCAGCTCCATGTTTTTTTAATAGGAATTTTCTTTTAGTTTTGAACCTATTTCCCTGGTGCCTCTCTAACATGCGCTAAGGTGTTACCTTCCCTGAAGTCCCTGAGGGGCAGTGTTCCAGGCGAGATCATCATCACTGTCATATCTTCGTGGGTTGTCAAAGAAATATGATCTCGGACTGAATCCGTGGCTGGGGACCATTCCAGGGTTAGTCTAGAAAGACAGTTATGTGTTCAGCACACTTCCAGACACTTTGCCTTTTGCTAGACACAGATAAGACCTCTTTCTTGCAGGATTCTTAAGATGATCTACTTAATTGGAAGGAGATGATAACCTGTTTGTAAGAGTTCAGCTCATTGTTTTTATGCTTAAAAGGGACTAATACTTATCACTATGGATAAAATCTTTTATCAAGGTCTTTTTGCTAAATATGCAACAAAGAATCGTTGTTTTAATCCCTAAAAAAAAAAAAAAGACAATGTCCAAATTAGCCACATTAAGGTAAGAACAGTCCCAAATTGGATATAAAGCTATATAATAATATGGACATTAATAACAAATTAAAAATGTAATAATAATGATGAAATCATTTTGTGAGAGTTTCTCATCTAGTTTTCATATCCTGCCTCTATGATCAATTAATCCTGTTTCAGCCCCCAAGCTAAGTCCACCTCTCAGAAAATGTCAAGTGTCTGCCCTCAAGTAGATCCTAGAGGTCATCGCCAACTTTCAGGATAACACCTGCCCTGGAGCATCAGAGAAGCATCTTGGCCAGCAACTACTAAAAAAGTAAAATCCTCTGTCAGGAGAGATTTCAAGTGAACACAAGATCAGACTGTATTATATAGCAAGCCAAATATATATATATATATATATATATATATATATATATATATATATATATATATATATATATATATATATATAAAATCTACCATTGGTTTGAAATCCTTGTATATATCAATAGTGGTTTGTTTAAAAATTAACCAGTAGAGTATGGAACAAGGAAGTTGGATGATAAGTATCTGCATGGGAGTTTCTGCTTTTACAAAATAATCTAGCCAAAATAAGAAGCAAAGTGGAATTTACACAAGGTAGGATGCCTTAAAACTGGCTGTTGTATGGGTTCAAGAATGCCTATTAATTAAAGAGAGATTCTCAAACTTGACAGTGCATTTGAATCTCTTGGACAGCTTATTAAAAATGTGGATTCCCAGAACCTACTCCAGTGATTCAGATCTAAGCCTGAACCAAGTGTCCTGTGGGTTCCAAGATGAACAAAAAAGAAGCCATATTGAGTACACTGGTGCACAGGCTCTGAAGTTTCGCTCTGAAGAAGGCAAAGACTTGTTCGTGCCAACAGAACTATTAACACAGGTGGTAGATAATATTGTAGGGGGCATGTGCACTTTTAAGTCAATGACTATGAGCTCAATTATAAGTTTTCCCCCAAAAGACTATTAGACTTTTCTTTCTCCAAGTAATTACAGAAGTTATGGAAAGCAATAAGATTATTAGTATCTGATTCTGATTAGGAATTAGCTTCTTTTCCAAACTTTATGATGCCAGGGAAAGGCACAGTGTAGCACAGTAATTAAAACCATGAATTCTGAAACCAGACTGCCTTGGTCTGAGTCTTAGCTCTTTCTCCTACTAGCCATGGGACCCTGAGCCTAGTTTCCTCATTAAAAGTAAGTATAATAATAGTTTCTACCCTTTGGCCAATTGAGTGTGGTAGAATGATACCCTATGACTTCCAAGGATAAGTCAAAAAATGCCTTGCAACTTCTACCAGGCTCTCTTGAGATGTTTGTTCTAGGGGAAGCCAGCTAATATTTAAGAATCCTAGTACCAAAAGGTCATCATGTTGAAGAGGGCACATGTAGCCATTTGCAATCAATGGTACCAGCTAAGCTCCCAAACAACAGGCAGCATTTAAAAAAAAAAATTTTTTTTTAAATCTACACACACACACACACACACACACACCTACACACACATATATAGTGTTACCATGCAGATGAAATAATTTTAAATTGTGAAGTGCTTAGAACACTGCCTATCATATATAAGCACTACATAATTGATAGCTATTATTACCAAATTCCATATGTAGCAATGGCATTAACTCTGGTAGTCTTGCCCAAGGATATTTTATATACACCAGTGCTTTGCCAAGCCAAATTTGCCAACTCAAATTACCTGCTAAAGAGAATTTGAAGTTACTTCATTGGTGCAACATAAAAAAAGGAAAAATGTCTTTCTATATATGACTATGCATACTTTATACGAAATTCACTCCCACGGAAATTAAGAGATCATGTGCTTTAGAGCAAAGAGAATCATTTTAATAAACATACTATTATAGATTGACAGTTCTCAAATGTGGTCCATGGACTCCTGGAGGGCCCCTAATATCCCAATCAGCAAGGTCATAACTATTTTCATAATTATACCAAGACATTATCTGCTTTTTTCATTGCACCATTAGTGCAAATACAGTGGTGAATAAAACTGTGCTATTGCCTTAGCACAAATCAAAGCAGTGGTAGCAACTCTATTAGCAGTTACTGTGTTCTTCAGCTTGTACTCACAGTGAAATATATATATTTCACAATTGTTATACCAATATATAGATATATAGATATATATATATATTGGTATAACAATTGTGATATATATATATATATATATATATATGTATAAAAATTGTGAATTATGTGTGGATTTTATTTATCTATGATTATCTTACCATCCACACTTGACTACTTGACTTGCTTGGTTCAAATACTAGTGAGGCTGTGTCACATTAGGAAAGCAATTCATCACTTTCCCCAGCATTGAGATGGAACTTATTCTAATTTCTTTTGCAAAATGAAGCTAAACAGAAAAACACAGTTCACTCCTATGAGAATTAAAGGAAAGAAAATTTCTTGATAAAATAGGAATTTTTATATTATAATAGGTAGACAACTATTCTCTGTTGAAAAGCTAAGAGAAAATCCTGACTGTGTATTTCACAATTAGAATTAGGAGATATTTTCTGCAAACATAAATAGCTTTACTTACAAGGTCCTTTGTAGGATTTCTGACTCGGAAGAAATAAACTACTAAAGTAGTAGGTAAAAGCTCCCATACAAACAGCACCACTCCAAATATGACATATCCAGCATCTCCCAGCTGATTTTTCAAATCTGCCTGTTAAAAAGCAGGGGAGAAATGGAGAGTCAGTAGACCGAGGGCACAGGAAATACATTTGATTTGATTCTATTTAACGTGAATAGAGTAAAATTCTAATATAGTATAATTTCTTTTCCCCTAAAATATGCTTATTGAAATCAGATAATATTAATGGTCCAGACTTCAGGAGAAGAGTTACTTAAACCATACAGCACAGATGATTTTCTTCTTCAAAATATTCCAAGAAACTCCCAATCTGATATTTTTATCACTTCACCCCAATATATGTCCCTTATGTCCTGTGACAGTTGGAGTTGTGTGTCAACTTGGTTGGACCCCAGTTCCTTGTGGTTGTTCCCATGATGAGATCAGATGACTGTGTTCTGAGTGGCCAATGAATACAAGGGGAGTTTCCCTAGGGGTGTGGCCTGCTTCCAGGATATCCAGGGACATCCTGGGAAGAGAGACATTCTTCTGTGGATCGGGATTCTGTTGTGCTGCCTACAACTCTCCATGAGTGAGCAGTCCACCGTTCCTCCTGGAGATCTTGGATTCATCATTCGTTGGAATCAACAGGTGGTGTACTGCCTGCCAGCCTTGAGCTTCCCGGCCCCTGCAGTTGTGGAAGCTAGGAAAAGCCTCCAGCCTGACGTTTGCTCCAGGGACTTTGGACCTGTGTCTTCTATACATTTGTGAGCCATTTTCCTAAGAGAAATTTCTCTCTCTCTTTATGCATATATAAGCTTTGCTGGTTTTTGTTTCTCTAGAGAACCTAGTCTAACACATGTCCAAATGAAATCTGCCACTTACATTTAAGCTAACTTTTCTTTCTTTGAAAATTTATGAATAGCAAGAATGTTTTGTGGTATCCTTCTAAATTCTTGGGAGCAGCATGTAATTATTACCTCTTAGTCTCATTTTGAGAACAAATGTGTCAATTTATAAACTTCTTCACATAACCCATATCCAATTCTTTAAGCTTTGAAGTAAACTGCAAACTAAATTTTCTAGAAAAGAATTCTGATTGCAAGATGTTTGGATTCTGAACCAGTGAGATGGTCAAAGGGGATTGGTACAGGCTTTGGGTGCTCAAAGAAGGTGTGATGTTCTTGGGGTCTAGGCAACTGTGTCACTACGACCATTATTTCAAAGAAAGAAAATACACCAAAACCAAGCCTTTAAGGTCCAGTCACCTAAAATTAATCATTTTGCCTCCTCCATCACATTTAAAGTACAGTAACCATAACTAATCATGCTACTCTTCAGGAAGCATAATCTTTGCTTCTCATATTTCATCTTCAACCATCTCACAAGTACGGGATTCCCTTTCCATTCTACACGACTGCCTCTAATTTGTCATTTGTTTTTGCTGGCTCCTATTTTGATTGCAACACAGGTCTATATATCCATAAATAAATATCCCCCAGAAAAAGAGAATTAAAAAACTGTGTTCATATTCTAGATGCATTCTAAACATGAGCTCTTGATTGAAAGAAACATTTAAATAAATATTTTGTTAAAACCACCTTAGAAGTGAGGATGGGAAAACTTTGCCTCTCATGCTTTGGACATGTTATCATGAGGGACTAGACCCTGGAGAAGTGCATCATGCTGGTAAAGTAGATGGTCAGGGAAAAAGAGGAAAAACCTCAATGGGGGATTGACACAGCGGCTGCAACATTGGGCTCACGCATAACAACAATTGTGAGGATGGCACAGGACCAGTCAGAGTTCCATTCTGTTGTACATGAGGTCACTAAGAGTTGAAACTGACTTGACGCACCTAACAACAACAGATCTCTGTATTATGAATAGGGTCTAATTTATCAATGTTGAAGGTTAGATTTTAATATGTTTGATTTTCTCAAAATAAGGTACACCTTTAGCAGTACATTCCCAACTTTCTCCCATCCTATATTTGGGGTATTGGTATGGATTGGGGTAGTGGTGGTGATGGTTGTAATTATTTCTAATACCTTGCCTGGGTCTTCTAAATGTCAGCCTGTCTTCATATGTTTGTTTAATTTATTATGATCATTTTAAAGTTATTCTTTCTTCCAGAGACTTAATTCAGTCTGTGTTATGAGCACTGTTATGATTTTAGAAGTGGATTTGTATATAGTTGAACAGTATATTTCCAGGAGATGCTAAGGAACCTTTGCAATTCAGTTTAATAGACACGTAATATTGAAGTCATATTTCTTTATTATAATGGCTTATTTGTGTCTCCCCCCCACACACACACACACACACAAGGTACTGTAAATTCCTACAGGGTAGGGAATAAGTCTCTTCATTTTCATACCCCTAGAACCTTATACATGAGTTTTTGTTGGCATGGATGCCAGATAAAGTTTGCTACCTTGGCTCATTTTCTTTATAAGTAACTTTTTTATATTTAGAATATAATAGAAATTACCTTTTAAACCTTACACTTAATTTTCTGTAGATTATACAACAAAGAAAACTCCAAGCACAGATGGCTTTGATGGCAAACTCTACCATACATCTAAGGAAGAAATTTCCTATGGATTTATAAAATGCACTCAAAAAAAAAAAAAAACCTATCATATTGAAACTACCAATGAAATGAGCTTTTACTAAAACCTAAATATTCTCAATCATCTTTTATCTAGATTTCTTCAAACATTGTTAGTGTGCATGTTCCATTAAAAAAAAAAAAAAAAACTCAGTTCATAGTTATAGAACTATTTCTAAAACCTGAGTACAATTTTCTTTATCTTTGCAAATTTCACACCCTCAAAGAAGTATTTTTGCTTTTTTTGGGTATAATGCCTGAGAAGAGCTTCCCTGTGTGGGAATGGTGTGGAAAGAAGCATTCATTTATGTGTGTGTGTGTGTGTGTGTGTGGTATGTAGGTGATGTGTACATGTGGTGAATGTAGTGTGTGTGGCATGTGTATGGCAAGTGCATGGTGTGTGTGTGTACACAGTGTGTATATGTGGCATGAGTGTGGTGTGTGGTAGGTGTGGTGTGTGTATGGTACGTGTAGGTTGTGAGTGTGGCTTGTGTGTGATCTGTGTGGTTTGTGAGGTGGAGTAGGGTGTGTGTGTGTAAGTGTGTGTTCTAGTTTTCTTAGACAACATGTGAAATGGAACAGGCAAGACAGGTTCTAGGATCCTCATTTTACAAATAAGGATGCAGATACCACAAAGATCAGGAAGTGACTTTCTCACAGCCCCACTGCTATTTAGCAACTAAAATAAGGAGCTAGCACCTCTCCACAACATGGAATGTTGAAAAGCAAGTGGTCATTGTGCAGGTAATACCCTTAATGATGAACCCACTGACCTGGTCTGATACATTGTACCAGTCGTAGTCAAAAGAATGGACATTCTTGTTCTGAGAAAATGATAAGATGAACAGGTTGTAGCAGGCTCGAGATGTATACAACAGAATGATGGTCACACCAATTGCAGTGACTTGACACACAGAGGAGCCCTGAAACAGAAGGACCATGAGTGGTGTACCCATTCAAGGTTAAAGACACAGCCTCATTTCAGGCTTTGCCACCTTTTGTTGGACCGGGTAACCCATTGGGGATCTCAGAGTCACTGCAATCTGATCTGCTGTCAGAGCCCTCTACCTTAACTCTACTCTAAACCGCACCTCATTCTACATCCCTTCCCAAAGGTTCAAATTACCCTCATACAGACACTTCAAAACCTGGAGACCTGGTTGGGAGATGGTCATTTGACCAAGGCCTAGATTTTAAGAACAAGAAAGGCAGATTTTTTTTTTTTTAAATCTATAACTGTCACCTCTCAGCTCAGAGAGGAAATCTTAGCTTCTAATCACAGTAGGTGAGCCAAGTGCCTAGGCCTCTAGCTACAGTGCAACAAGTAAACAATCTCAGAGAAACGACAGCTGGGAGCGATATCTGTGCTGCTGATGCTGGCTCTGGGCAGAGAGCACTTCCTCAAAGTTCTGAGTCTTCTAGAATGGAGATACAGGAGCACTAATATGACTCAGGAGTCTCCAGTGGTACAAATGTTTAACATACTCAGCTGCTAACTGACAGGGTGGAGGTTTGAGTCCACTCAAAGGCACTTTGGAAGAATGGCCTGGTGATCTGCTTCTGAAAAATCACCATTGAAAATCCTTCTGAGCACAGTTCTATTCTGACAAATATAGAGTTGCCTTGAGTCAGAATCCACTTGATGGCAACTGATTTGGATAACAGCCAGTGCTTTTAATTACTTGGAAATCAGTGACTTATACCCCAATTTAAGAAGCTATCAATTTCCAAAGGCAGTTAATGTCCATGAGCTAGAAACAGATAGTTAACAAAACCAAAACCTTAATCTGATTTTCACATTTTACATATGGGAGTCATTAACTAAATCTAAGATATTTCATTTTAACAGTAGTGGCTAATTAATCTTGTTTCCATATGAGTGATTGCAGCATAGTGAGTTGCATGGTATGGCTTTTCTAGCCATAATCTTTGTAACTCTCACTAGATTACTGGGTGGGACCATGTAAATATGTGTCACCTTGGCTGGGCAGCTGGTAGTAGTTATTTCCTATAATGAGACTGGCAATTAATTCTGTGGTGGAATTCACCATGAGCAACTGAGTAGCTGCTTTTAAACTCCTGATGTTAAAGTCATTCACCTGAGGTATTTCTTTTGGAGCAGCAGGAAGCAATCTTCTGGGAAAGTTTGCTCGCTCTATCTCAGGTGTGTAGAACTCTGATGTTAGGATTGGTTAATTTTGCCACTCCGCCAGTCTTAAAATGAGCCCTCCTAGAGGCAGAGGGGGAATCTCACTGCCAGCTGAGACTGACACCCAACTGTGAAATGGAGGCAGTGGAACCATGAGGCATGACGCAGAGCGGCAGGCTTACCTGGCCCATAGAGGCAGAGGCCAGGCCAAGAGGCCAAGGGCCAGGGTAGTATGTCTAAGAACACAGCAGAAAGTAGACTGTCCTGATCAAAGAACTCTATCCCGAGCATGTTCCTGAACTTGAATTGTAGCCTGTTGCTTCTCTAATAAACCCCATAATCTGTGAGTTCTGTGTGGCCACTGCAGTGAATTATCAAACCCAGCAGAGGGGTGTCGGGTGCCATGAGAGGGACGGTTGGTGTCAAGGATGGTAAGAGGGTGATGGCATGTCTGGACTCATAGGAATAGGCCTTGGGCTGCCGATGGTGATTCTGTCCTCCTCTTGTGAAGTTATTGGAAGTCAGAAGATGCTGCCTCCCTGCGCCTTTAGCAGTGATCTAAATAGTATTTTTACAATCTACAACTTAACCCCTCCTGTTAAAACTATAGTTATCTTCTTTTAAAGTCTTAAATACCTCCTATGTGGGAGAAAATATAATAAACAAAGGTAAGGTAAAATCAATCTAAAAACTATCAAAATTTATAAATGAAAAAATCACTCTGTCCCTCTAACTTTACAGATTCTGAAAGATTCAGTCAGATTACAGGATGCCTTGATTAAGGTTTTGTATTTTGAAGTTATAGGCATAGATTTTAATATACAGATCACTACCAAAGACACAATATTGTGGGATATTGAGCTACCCCATTACCTTTAGACCAAAGACATATTATACCCTGATGGGCCACATGGCAAAGGGAGTGGACAGGGGTATGTCAGAGGACATGCAGCCACTGCCATTTAGAAACAAAGGAGCCAGAAAAAGCATTGTCATTTGACAAGTGAGGAAACCAAGGCCAGAGAGGTGACCTGACTATCAGGCTAGGGTCACACAGCCAGTTAGAACCCAGGGCATATGCTCCCCAACTCCACACTGCCCCCTCCAGCCAATCTCTTACTACACTTCCAGGTTCAGGTTCAGAAATTTTCAATGAAGGAAGAGCTGGAGGATCAAACTGATGAGGAGGAAAGTAGATAATAAGAGATTCTAAGATGTGAAGCATAGCAGTGAAAAAAAACCAAGAGGTTCCCTCCCACATCATGTGCTCCATGTCTGTAAATGAAAATCAGTATAAGAGGAATACTGTCCTGAAGTGCATGAGCAGTTCCCACTGCTGAGGAGAACACTCTTATGGGCACAGCCAGTCACAGACTTAATCTGAGTGTCTGCAGCAACACAAAGAGTGGTTGAGAACACAAGCCCTGGATCCAGTTCTCCTAGTCCCAATCTTGGCCCTACCATCTACTAGCTGTGTAACCTGGGGCAAGCTACTTGACCTCTTTGTGCCTCAGTTACCTTACCTATAAAATAGGTGTAGTAATACCACCTATTCATATAGAGTTGTAAAGATTAAATGTTAATACATGTAAAATGCTTATAAAACTGCCTAGAACATAGTGAACATTCAATGTGTGCTTGTTCTTAATATCAAGGGAACTCTAGTGGCATAGTGCCTAAGGCACTTGACTGCTAACCGGAAGGCTGCAGTTCAAACCCACCAGCCACTCCTTGGAAGGAAGATCAGACAATATACTTTCCACCACGAAAACGCAAGGAAGGGTCACTATGAGTCAGATCTGACTCAAAGGCAGTGAGGTTTTGTGTTTTTTTTTTTTTCCTTATATCGTTGTTGTTGTTCTCATGTGCTGTTGAGTCAGATCCGACTCATAGCGAACCCTCCTTGGATTTCCAAGGCAGTATCACTACAGAAGTAGATTGCCCAACCTTCCTTCCAAGGAGTGGCTGGTGGGTTTGAACCACCAGCCTTCTGGTTAGCAGTCAATAGTATCATTGGTATAACCAATTCTACTAGTCCTTTAAAATGCAGTTTAAATGGTTGTATTTATACACCAGAGATTGAACTCTCTACAGTAGTTCTGCACATGACAGTATATTTTATGGTATCTGGATGGAAACTTTTCTTGCACCCAAAGCTCAATTAACTGCATTTCTCTGTTGTAGCTCGCAGCCACATCATGGTCTGTCATCCATAGGCAATCAAGTGTGAAAAAGATTGTGTCCTCTTCCCAAACCATGTTTAGGACAGATTTTAAGAAAGGGACCTTCACTACATTTCCACCATACCTTAGACTCCAGGTAAATGTTGGCTAATGACATCTTGGAAATTTTGAAGAGACAGAGGGAGAGAGAGACAGCACACAGTACAAAAAGTGTGTCATTGATAGCCACACGCACTGAGACAATGGCCTTCCTCTCCCAGGTCCCTGTCTTCACCAGTACTGCGCAGGTCAAATTCACCAGCAGGAACAAGAGACTGACAAAGAAGGACACCAGGTAAAGTGGCAATCTGAAAAGGATGAGAGGCATATAAATCATTAGTCCCTGAATGTTTCTGCTTATCAGAAGGAAACTATGAGTTTCTTGTTAACTACTGGAAGTAGACAAACAAAGTTAACAACCACATACGAGCTTGGACTGCAGAGGAAAATGATCCTGGATTCACATTACAAATTACAAATTATGACCTCAACAAGGTACTTACCTCTCTATGCCTCAATTTCATTGTCTGTAATGGGGTTAAGGGGATGAAACGAGGACACTGAAGCACTCAATCAATGTTCATAATGACCAGCTAAGAGCAGAGTTCTAGCCTTGACTGTCAGCTATGACAAGTCTGCACCGTGGGGACACAGGCAAAATGTACCCTCAGCTGCTTCATCTGAAAACAAGACTAAATATTATCTATATTATAAAGTTGTTTAAGAGCTAATAAAGTAAGTGTCAACAATGAAAGAGAACTCCAGTTAGTTCTCATTTTACCTGGGAACACTACTGCCCACCATTAACAACTTAAGAATCTGTTACAGCAACTTGCCAGAGGGTAAATAGATACAAACGGGCTATTTACTATACATTTTTAACAAGAAGTTTCTCAAGACTACAGACTTCCTAAGTGAGGTAAGCCTAAGGTCTACATAAAGACTTTCTCATATCAGCAGCCTCAGGTGTCCTTTTGTAATTGTCAGTATTTTGTTTATTTCTGGGAGACATCATTCAATAAATGTCTGGATCTGGCAAGCTGTCTGTTGAGCCTGAGCACAAGGTGGGAGGCAGACAGGGACAAGAGACAAAACTGGAAATGAGGGTGGGCAGCAGAATCTAGGTGGATCACCAAATCAATAAGCAAATAAATGGTAGATGTGAGAATGGTAGTTGTTAGAATATGATCTGGGTACATGGGCTGGATGAAGAAGACTGCAGTCAGGACAGACCCTCTGGGGAGTGACTGACACAGTTCTGAGAAGAATTATGGAAAACTCATAGAGTCAGGATAAATAGCCTGTCTCGGCTGATGAGAGGAAAGGCAAAAGGGAAAAAAGCCAGTGAGACCAGCTTCTGGGATGCCACTTTTGCCTGTGAGACCAGAGGATCAGCATGGCAGCCCCTCACACAAACTCTCTCCAGTCAGTTCTCCGATTTGGTGCTGCCAGACTTTATAACATTCTCTTCTGAGGAGAGGACTCTGTGGCCAGAGCAAATAGTTAACACACTTGGCTGCTGACTGAAATGTTGGCAGTTCAAGTCCTCCCTATGGAGCAAAGTTCTATTCTGACACACATGGGGTCACTGTGAGTAAAATATGACTTGGTTAAGGCATTTGGCTGCTAACTGAAAGGTTGGTCGTTCAAACCCACGAGCTGCTCCATGGAAGATGAGGCACTCTGCTTCTGTAAAGATTTACAGCCTTGGAAACCCAATGTGAGTCTCTATGACTGAGAACTGACTCAGTGGTAGTGGGGCATGGTTTATTCTAAGGAGATAGTATTACGATGATAAAGGTTGTTTAAATATTTCTTTCAATATCTTAGAATTCTTTTTTTTAAAAAAGGGAAAGGCAAAGCCTGGCTCATTATACTTTTCACTTCATTATAAAAATAAAAAATGGAGGGAAAATAGTTGAAAATGTTAAAAATCAAAATACTCTTGATCAATCCCATGCTCAGAGATCACACATCCTAAGCCAAAGATATATATATATATATACTTGGAAAGACCAAAAAAAAAAAAAAAAATCAACACCAACTCCAGCAAAACTCAGAGCTAGTTAATGTGTCGGTGAAGAGGGAATTTAAGTGAAAAATAAAGTGGTTCTTGGCTGCTTTGAGTATGAATTATCTTCAAAACACAGAATTGCTATAAGAAGAGCTTGGGGTGGAAAGTTCCAATTAGTTCTAGACTAATGGCTTATCTTTCATTTCCAATGAATTGTGATTAAATTAAGAAAGCCAACCTATTTAAGACATCTCAAAGCACATCAAGGGATAAACTATTGTTTGAAATGTCTAATGTCAACTAGTTTAACAGAAGTGGGGAGTTAAATAGATGAGATTAAAGATGTCCCTAAACATGAACAACTCCTAGGATTTCTTTATACTTGGCAACCTAATCATTAGATCTGAGTTAGCAAGCTTCTCCTTTTGAAAACCTCATCCTTGTGGCTTCAACACACTCTCCATCTTCTCTGGCTCAAACTTCTATTAACATCAAGATCCACCTGTGTTTCTCCTCTTCTCCTCCCTTAATCTTCTCAGGTCCCCTCCCTATAAAGCAGTGCAGGGTAGTAAATTACTTGGTATGGCTTTTCTAGCCATGTCTTTGTGAACTCCATGGTGGAATTTGCCATGAACAATTAACTGAGTGGCTCCTGATCATTAAAGTTGTCCACCTGGGATATTTCTGTTGGGAGTAGCACAAAGCAATGTTCTGGGAGGTTTGTGCTCTCTCTAAGGTGCTTAGAATTCTGATGTTATGATTGGCTAGTTTGGCCACTCTGTCAGGCTCAAAAGGAGGCCTCCTAGAAGCAGAAGTCGCTGTAACTGCTGGCTGAGAAGGATGTGCTGCTGAAAGAGACACACACTCCTGAGAGACATGCGCTCCTGGGAAAGAGACGCAAGAGACACTCATTGCTGAGTTAGACACCAAGGGACATGCACTGCTAGGAGAAAGACTGTGAGAGACTGTTGGCTGAGAGACGGTAGGCTGAGAGAGACTGAGCATTTTTGCTGAACTTGAATTGTAGCCTGGTGCTTCCCTAATAAACCCCATAATCTGTGAGTTCTGTGTGGCCACTGCAGTGAATTATCGAACCCAGCAGAAAGGTAGTGAGTGCTGCAGGAGTAACGGTTGGTGTCAGGGTTCGGGAAAGGGCTGGAGGGAGGCAGCATGTCTGGCCTCACAGGAATAGGCCTTGGGCTATTGATGGTAATTCTGTCTTCCTCTTGTATGGTCAGAGGAGGTCAGAAGATGGTGCTTCCCTGCCCTTTTAGCAGTTGGTGTCAGAAGCGGTGGGATTTGTTGCAGTGGTTCCAGACTCATAGAAGCATGAGACTTTGTAAAAGAAGGAAGGGGCCTGGGAAGTGAAACCTTGGATTCCTCGATGGTCTTTGTTTGGTGTTACCTCTTAAAGTAATTGATCCAGAGGCTAGGGCTTTTGGTTACACCCAGCCAAAGGCCCAAGGCCATATGCATAGAATGGGATTGTAATCAAGGTGAAGAAACGAACCCAAATGTCTTAAAAAGGATTATATTTTTTGGATTATGTGTTTACCTGAATGTACTATGGGTATTGAATGTCTCCTACATGCTTGTACATTAGAAATGATTATGGGGTGTGGATAATAGACAGCGTGTAAATCTGCCTTCAGCTGATACTTGATTGGATATGTTTAAAGAAGATAGAATTTGCCCAGAAGAAATGCAGGCTTTTGTTTTAAACCCTGTGTGTAGAGAGTACTAGGAGTTTAGGTAGAAAACCTGAGCTTCACCCAGTACTACTGAGGGAACGGAAGATTTGCATTTGAAGAAAGGACCTGGGGGAAAAAAAAAAAAAGACTGGTTTTTTGAATTTTGAGCAAGCATTTAGGCTTTGGGTGTATCAAGGCAGGAAAGTCATGGTTCATGAGAGACACCCCTCCCAGGACTGAAAGGTAAAGGAAGCCAGCGAGCAGTCAGCCTGTATGCTACTCACATGTGACCACCTGGGTCCATTTGAGTGGAAATGGGGGAAGAGCAGCAAAGAAGACACGGGCTGAGTTTAGTACTCTTTGACCTAGGCCATGGAGGCTGGGGATGAGAGGAAGGGCTGGCTGGTCTGAAGTGCAAGGAGTTGTGAGCCTATGGGCATTGAAATAGTCCCTGAGGACTGAAGATGTGAGAGAAGGTGCTAGCTGGGCTGAAGT
>NW_006922464.1:503096-516080 GCF_000298275.1 Orycteropus afer afer
TTGGCAGCTGGTACCCATGACCTAGCTGGGATGGCTAGGGCTGAGCTGACCAGAACCTGACCAAATGAAGAGGAAGATGTTTGACACTGAGCTGGTGTTAAGTTGCTGCAATTTGATGGCTTGCCCTGGGCTGGGTTTTGCTTGTTTATGGATCCAGATGCCTTAAGTTTCCAAGCAGACAGAAGATTCTCCAGAGATAAAGGACCATGCTTGTCTCCTCAGAGTACTGGTTTGATAGGGATGGGCAAATTAGAAATTGGCTATTTAAAATGGGGGGAGATAAAGGCATGAAGTGGCTGGCTTACATGTTTTCAGGGATGTGGTTCTTCTAAAACTGATGGTGAAGGGGATGTGAATTTTTGATGTATAAAAGGGATAAAGGCTAGAAAAGCCAGGGGGTGGCCTGAAGTGTAGTAAATTACCTGATATGGCTTTTCTAGCCATAAGTCTTTGTGAATTCCATGGTGGAATTTGCCCTGAGCAACTGAGTGGTTCCTGATCATTAAAGTTGTCCACCTGGGGTATTTCTGTTGGGAGTAGCAGAGAGCAATGTTCTGGGAGGTTCATGCTCTCTCTCAGGTGCTTATAATTCTGATGTTATGATTGGCTAGTTTGGCCACTCTGCCGGGCTCAAAAGGAGGCCTCCTAGAAGCAGAAGTCTCTCTGACTGCTGGCTGAGAAGGACGTGCTGCTGAGAGAGATATGCACTCTTGAGAGACACATACTGCTGGGAAAGAGATGCAAGAGACACACATTACTGAGTGAGACACTGAGGGACATGCACTGCTGGGAGAGAGACTGTGAGAGACTACTGGCTGAGAGATGGTAGGCTGAGAGAGACTGAGCATTTTTCCTGAAATTGAATTATAGCCTGTTGCTTCCCTAATAAACCCCATAATCTGTGAGTTCTGTGCAGCTACTGCAGTGAATTATCAAACCCAGCAGAAAGGTGGTAAGCGCTGTGGAAGGAATGATTGGTGTAAGGGTTGGTGAAAGGGCTGGAGGGAAGCAGCATGTCTGGCCTCATAGGAATAGGCCTTGGGCTATTGATGGTAATTCTGTCTTTCTCTTGTGCAGTTAGAGGCTGTCAGAAGATGGTGCCTCCCTGCTCTTTTAGGAAGCAGTCATACAACTATGAGACCAGAAGATCTAGATGGTGCCCGGCTACCACTATCAACCACTCAGACGGGGATGTATGTAGGAGATCCTGGACAAAGTGGGAGAACAATGTGCGATAAAAAACATTTAAATAATAAAATGAAAAAGAGGAGGGGAAGACAGCATCTTGCCTATAGAAACACACGTTAGGGTCCCCCTAGCATCTTAATACCTGAAAAACTAGGTGCAGCAGTTTGAAGGGGCATTCTGGTGCTCTGAACAGCTCACTAAGTCAGAGTATGTCAAACTCAGGGAAGTAGGATTAGAAAGGAGAAAAGGGCAGTGCAATTACCCAGAAAGAATAAAATCAGGTGAACCTGCCCTGTTGAGTGCTGACTGGCCAGCAAGATGGGGCATCAGAAGGGCTCCCTGGAGCAGTGAAGAGAATGTGAAACCAAGTTAAGTAAAAACTATTTCCCCCACCCTGGCACCCAGATGGGAATAGATAAGTAAACTAAATTACCCCCAACTATTTTCCCATGGGACAGATGAGTATTCAGTTCCTTAAAGAACTGAATGGAAAACATTCCTTCCTGCAGATGATAGACTTGCTAAAAGTATCTTAAAAACAACTTGTAAATTAACTCTGGCCCACAGACATAAGGGAACAAAAGTTAGTTGTGGATCCTCTCCCCTCTGCCAAGCCCCTACTAGCTGATAACAGGAAACAAGTGTGACTCATCCAGCTATCAGTCACCCATTTCATGTTCATGCCCCAAATTCCTCAACCTTTTGTGAATATGCACAACCCCCTCTCCTGAAACCTACAAAAACTGTGTTTTGGCATTTCAGGGAGTTAGATCTGGGTACTAAACTACCTCTTACTCCTTGCATTGCGACTTTGCAATAAATAATTTTCTCTCCTCTCAATCTTGTGTGTAAACTGTTTTGGCCTGACTATGCACTGGGCAGGGACCCGCATTTGGTCCAGTAACAAATGCACTGAAGGACTTGTGCCCACTCCACGGATCTACCTTCAGCACCTACTTTTATTGTGATACCATCATCACAAAGAAAACTGCAGAGAAACCCAGCACACCTGAATTAATAACCAAAAAAAAAAAAAATACACCAGCTTCACCTTTGCAAAAATATTAAATCACAAAACAAATCAACACATAACTAACAGTTAAAAGACAACTTCAAAATGTCTGGGAAAAGACAGCCAACCTCAAATCAAACAAACAACAACAACAAAAAAAAATAGGATGAGACATTAGAAGTAAAATCCCAAACAAAATTCTCATTAAACATGGAGGAAGAGGAGGCAATAGAATTATCAGAGAAGGAATTTAGAAGGTATGTTTATAGAACTCTACAACCGCTTAAGGAAACCCCAAACAGAATCAAGGAGAAAACAGATAGTACCCTGGAAAAACTCAGGAAAACCATTCAAGAACAAAAGAACAAGATTAATACACAATCAGAACTCATACAAAAACAGCAGTTAGAAATGCAGAAGATGAATACCAAAATTACAGAATTACACAACACAGTGATAACACAAAAGAATAGTATAGAAGTGGCTGAAGAACACAATTCCCAACTAGAAGATAAATCCCTGGACACCAGCCTGTATGAAGAAAAATCAGAACAAAGATTTAAGAGAAATGAAGAGAACCTAAGGGTTATATGGGATGACATGAAAAGAAACAACATATGCCTCTGGGAGGTTGGAAGCTTTGGCTAAGACATCTCTGCAGCTAGAGAGCGGAACTGGGAGGTTGGAAGCCTTGGCTAAGACATCTCTGCAGCCCAGGTGTCTTTTAAAGATTTATAGTCTGGTCTGTTTCTGGTTGTGTGTGCTTGAGAGATGAAGTTTTAATCGAGATTCCTCCATAGCCCACCTGTTTCTTAGTGATCCTTTACTGATCCTTTACTTTGTTCTGGTCTGGCTCTAGTTTGATCTGTTGTGTGTGGGTGAGAGTGTGGGTGCATGGCGCTGGCACAAAAGTTTCAAGCAAGAATGAATGCAAGGTGTGACTGGAAAATGGATAACCAAGGTTCTATACCACAATGCAGTCCCCTTGGCTGTATCCTGAAAAACTGGGCTAATTTTGGCTTTGAGCATATAAAAAAGAAAAAATTACTATATTGCTGTAACACTGTCTGGCCCCAATATTAGCTCGAGTCTGGGGATAGATGGCCAGAGAATAAGAGTTTGAACTATGATATTATTATGCAATTGGATTTGTTTTGCCAAAAGGACAAAAGTGGTAAAATACTTTACCTAGAATTATTTGTGGCTTTATTTCAAAATAAGGGTTTACAGAAACAGTGTTGGTTGATGGCTGTATGGCCTAAAGGGAAAGTGGATTTTAAAGGTGTCCTTCAGGATTCTGAAGAAACCTAGAGAAGTTTTAAATTCAGAACTTCCTAAAACTCTGGTGGTGTTATATCCCCCTTTATCTGATAGTACCCTGGATGCCCCTCAGGAAGCAGGTGCCCCTCAGGAAATGGTCTCCTCAGCACACACTCGGAGTGGTATACAATTTGGCCAGGGGTTTAATCCAGGTCCATGAGGGCAATACCCATTATGGCAGGTTCCAACTGGCTTAGACAGAGCTAAGTTGGCCCATACGAAAGAATGCATTATTGTAGGGCTTCAGAAGGAGGCCCCAAGCAGATTGATGCTCACAAAATTCAGGAAGTACAATAAGGCCCCAGGGAAAATCCCTCTGCTTTCCTTGAACAGGTGTGTGAGGCCAACCACCAACATACTGACACTGACCCAGATGACCCTCAGAACGCTTGTAATGTCAACTTGAATTTTATAAGCCAGAGCACCCTGATACATGGAGCAAATTCAAAAAATTAGGAGGGGGACTGGGTATGAAAACTTCTCAACTTGTACAGGTTGCTTTCAAGGTCTATAATAATCGAGACCAAGAGCAGGAGAAGCAAAAGCAGAAGCAAAGAGACACAGAGCAACAGGCTGCCCTGTTGGCTGCTGCCCTGGGAGGCCCGTCACGAAGTCAATCCTAATGGGTAAGTCCCCATGGGTCCCCAATGATCAGAAAGGGAGCAAATAAAGCTCCTCCCCAAGGAGGCCAACCAACAAAGCTGGGCCTCAAGAGTGTGCTTACTGAAGGAAGGATGGGTACTGGAATAGGGATTGCCTAGAACAAGCCCTCCAAAACCAACCAAAGGAGGCCCAGCAGATGGTAAGCACAGCTGACAGTGATCAACAATGATGGAGGCCAAGGGGCTCCATTGTAGACTGGGAAAATTCCTATCTCCCTCCAGGAGCCCTGGGTAGCAATAACTGTGGGAAAACAGCCCATTGAATTTTTGCTGGACACAGGGGATACTCAGTCCTGAATATCCCCAAGGCCCTTGGCCAGTTAATCATGAAGGCACCTGCACTCTAGGATGGATCTGGCCAGAATGCATTTCCTGCCATTAGAAAAGTTTTGCATTCTGCCCATCCTAGCTACCGACACCAACGCAGCCCACCTGATCTAACTTGGAGTGCTTGGGAAAAGGCCCAACAAATTTTAATTCCTAGGATGGGTGTCGGAAAAAATTATCATGACTTCCATATTTTATACCAGTTTGTTCAGAATGTTTCTGTTTTCTTAGAGTCAGTAGCTAACTTGACTTCTGATATAACTTCTGCACTCCAAAATAAAATAACTTGTATCCAGACTATTGTGTTTCAGAATTGGGCAGCCCTGGACCTTATGCTAGTAGCAAATGGAGGGGTATGTATATACATCCATGCCACCTGTTGCTCATTAGTTAATGCATCAGGACAGATAGAACAAGATCAACAGGCTATTCATCACACCATTTGTAAATTGCAACAGGACAGGGAAACTATATGACATAATTTAACCCCCTTTGGGATAGACTTTTCTTGGCTCACCTCTTGGTTACTCAATTTAGGGTGGCTGAGATCCTTATTTGTTAAAACGCTCCTCATATTAACATTAACACTCTTTATTGTTGTTTTATTCAATGTCCATCTAACTACTTGTCTGTCTTCAAGCCCCCAAAATTACAGGCTACTCTACAGTCACTCCTAGGCTCTTCTTCCTGGACTATGGCCAGAAAATTCCAAGAGCGGTCTAATCTACAAGAGATTTACTAATCAAGGATTGAATTCCACCATCTTCATCCCCGGTCAGCAGGAAGTAACTAGAATGAGTCATTGCCCCAGTCCCCAAGAATGTGGAACAGTAACCATTCAAAGGGGAGATTGAAATCGAGTAGAGTCAAAGTTCAGCCTGAATCCCCAGTTGAAGACAGATAAGGAAACATGATAACTCAGTTCCTTAAGAACTGAATAGGATGAAAGCTCAACTATTCCCCCACCCTGGTTAAGACAGATAGGACCCTGGTTGGAGACAGACAAGCAAATATAGTAACTCAATTCCTTAAGAACTGAATGGAATGAAAAGTCAATTTACACATTCTTTTCATGCTATTTCCCCTAGAAACAGGTGATAAGCACGTTAATATGTCTCAGAAGACAACTTGAAAATTAACCTTGGTCCAAGGACATGCTCAGTGAGACAAACAGGAACAAAGTTGCTGAGAATTTACATTCTCCCCTCTGCCTAAGCCCCAATCAGCTGATGACAGGAAGCTGGTGTGACTCATCCAGTGTACAAGTGCACTGCATTAAAGTTCCTTTAAACTGAGGCAAAGGCAATTTCAGTGAATATTTAGCTAATGCGTGCCCAAATTCCTGAAGTTTTTATGAATATGTATAACCCCCTCTCCTGAAACTTACAAAACTGTAACTCGATCTGGGTTTAGGGAGTCAGATCTGGGTACAGACCCCTGTCTCCTTGCATTGCTGCTTTGCAATAAATAATTTTCTCTCCTCTTAATTGCTCAGTGTGTAAACTGTTTTGGCCTGACTGTACACTGGGCAGGGACCCACGTTTGGTCCAATTTCACGTTCATTCCTTGTCTGTAGCCCTGGGCCTTCCTTTGTTCTTAGAGAGCCTCCCATGACATCTGTCTTCCACATTTGTGCTAGCTTCTGTGTCTAATCTGCTCTTTTTTTATAACACAGAAGTGATTAGGTTTAGGACACACCCTTCACTGGTATGGCTTCATTAACATAACATTAGGTTGCATTTTAGAAGGTGGTTACCTTTCATTACATTATATTCACAGTTATAGGGGTTAGAATTCTAACACATAATCTGGGGGACACAATTCATTACAGTCAGCCTCAATCCATTAGTTCCAAAATAAAGTGATCTCCATGATCCAATAAGAATATTCTTACCCCACCCCAGTCTTCAATCATTCTTTGCTTCCAGTTCCCCAGTCCTCACAGCTGATCCGTAGTTCTGGTCAAGGGGATGGATAACAACAACTGAAGCAGAGGAAAAGCTAAATATCTTGTCATCAAAGAGAAGGAATCATCTACCTGGAATTTAAATTGTCCTTCTTAGGATCAACATCATATTTTCATGGACACTCAAGTTCCAGTTGAATAGATTGGAGGAAATATGGTGAATCAGTCTTCTCCCTTTAAAATTTATGGAGTACCTTGGGGTTGCAAATGGTAAGCACTTGGCTGCTAAACAAAAAGTTCAAACCCACCCAGAGGTGCCTCAGGCAAAAGTCCTGGCAATCTACTTCCAAAAGGTTACAGCCTTTGAAAATTCTATGGAGCACAATTCTACTCTGACACACATGGAGACAGAATCAACACAAATCAACTGGTCTGATCTGATCTGGTTCTGCAAATAGTAAAGGGATATAGTAAGATCTAATGAAAAATAAACACAGGACTTTGCATTACTTGTATACTGGCCTAAGCACTGTCACATAACGTTTCTGACTTTCCAAGAAAGTTTCTCAAGTGTAGTTTCTTAGATATGAAATGGGGATTAAAATATACACTTTCAAAATTTTTAATACAGTATTTTTATTAATTTAGGATTATATATATATATATATATATATATATATATATATATATATATATATGCATTTTCACATATTTTTAAATAATAAAGTAAGTATTTTTCATTTTGATACAAAAAGGTAATTGGAAAGTCACCTTTGCAGAGATGGTTGCCAGTGGCAGCAGAGACTCCAGAACCTTGGCTGATGCTGCACCTTGTGCCCCTTCTATAGGGCTTTTCACTCTTTCTCCTTCTCACCAAATCTGACCATTCTTTAAGCTTCACTTTTAAAGAATCACATACTTCTTTGAAAATTTAGGGACAGCTATAAATTTTTCTATAGGAAAAACATGGGTGTCTACCTCTTCACATACAATTTAACATGTAATTTAAGGGGCCCCCTTCCAGACTCCTATATATCCTAGCATGAGCCTTACTCCTTCCACAAAGTTCTCATAATTCCCACAGCCCACAGGGGCCCATAGTAGGCACTATTCATGCTATTGAACACTTTCGTATACAGCTCTACCTTATTCTGTGAGTTTTTGAATTCTGTAGGACATCTTTTCAAACATAGTGAGTACTTCTCAAGGGCACAGATTACATTTTTGCCTCACAGTTCCTGAATATTAAATGGTCAAAAATATATTTGCTAGTTGGATGGTTAATAAATACCCGTGTATCAAGTTATTAAATATACGATGGACTACCAGTAAAAGAAACAAATCAGTCTTTGAAGGAATACACATTCAAAGAATGTCCTTTAGAAGCAAATATGGAAAGACTTCAGCTTGCTTATTTTTGGACATGTCATCAGGAAAGACCAAACACTAACAAAGGACATCATGTTTGGTAAAGTAAAGGGTCAGCAGAAATGAGGGAAACCCTCAATGAGACAGATTGCCATGATGGCTGAAACAATGGACTCAAACATGCCAATAATCATGAAGATGGTGCAGGAGTAGATACTGTTTCATTTCGTTGTACATGGGGACATCATAAGTGAGAGCCTGCTTGCCAGCAATTAACAACAAGAAGTAACTCTCTATAGAGCAACTCTCTATAGCACAACTTGTAACTGTGGTGTTCTAGGAAATAAAGAGCCTAACAGCAGTCTGCAGCTAGAAACAAGGTGTGTCAGGCAAGTCAGGAGGAGGGCAGAGCTGGAGGAACAACAAGGCTTAACAGGCCATGGCCTGGGGTCCCACCAACTGTACAACCACTCAAAGAGTGGGATGGGGTGAGGAGGAAACTGATCACACACTGACATTTTCAGAGAACGTGTCTTCCTTCTGCTAAATAACTGGTTGCCATAGAGCCTATTGAAACTCATGACAACCCTATGTGTGTCAGAGTAGAACTGTGCTCCACAGAGTTTCAATGGCTATTTTGATGGAAGCAGATCAACAGGCCTTTCTTCTGAGGTGCCTCTTGGTGGACTAAAACCTCCAACCTTTTGGTTATCAGCCATGTGTGTTAACCGTTGGTACCAATCACCCTTCTGTGAAGGGCTCTTTATTTCACAAGTGCCTTCAGAATCATTTATGTGTAATCCACATTTATTTTATTCTTGTCTACTTTCTCCTGGCTATGGAAGGTAAACCAAACCAAACCAAACTCACTGCCATCAAGTTGGAGCTGACTCCTAGTGACCCCTCCTTGGGTTTCTGAGGCGATATCACTACAGAAGTAGATGCCAAACCTTCCTTCCAAGGAGTGGCTGGTGCGTTTGAACCACCAGCCTTCTGGTTAGCAGTCAAATGCCTTAGGCACTATGCCACCAGAGCTATGAAAGGTACAGGGCTCTTATTTATAAACAAAGCAACAGTCAAATATTGAGTCATTTCCGACTCATAGCGACCGCTCCTTGGGTTTTTGAGGCAGTACTTCTAAGGAAGTAGATTGCCCAATCTTCCTTCCAAGGAGTGGCTGGTGGGTTTGAACTGTCAGCCTCCTGATTAGCAGTCAAATGCCTTAGACACTACACCACCAGAGCTCCCAATATCAAGTTCAAAAACATAAAAAATAAACTCACTGCCATTGAGTCAGATCTGACTCACAGCAATGTCTCCTTGGGTTTTCCAGGAGGTACCACTATGGATGTAAACTGCGCAACTTTCCTTCTGAGGAGTGGCTTGTGGATTTGAACCACCGGCCTTCTGGTTAGCAGTCAAATACCTTAGGCACTACACCACCAGTAATGTTTAAATAAGTTGACTCTCATGGACAACTGATATGATACTTGTGACCAAATACTCACTCAGCAGGGTTGCTCCATGCACCTCCCAGCCATCACTCCATCACTAGAGGAATGATGTGTGCTAACAGGGCTAATGTGTGACTACTTTCACCTTCACCACAGACAGAAATGCCTAGAATACTTACCGATATTTGAGTAATTCTGGGGAATATTTTGACTTTGCTTTGAAAATCACCTGCAATGACAGAAAAGCAAGTTAGATTGGCTCTACAGTATGCTGACATCAACAAATGAATATTATCACTTGGGATTCTCCTTCGTCTTTACACAAAAGCAACAGACACGTTTTCTGAAATTGAAAGCACACATTTTGTAAGAAAGTATGTGAAGCTAAACATTTTTTATGCTGTACATACAATTTTAAACGTAAAGGTATTACTGGTCTACTACTGTCAAGTACTTCATTTAAGATTCTTGCTTGAGTTCCTCTTCTCTGAGAGAGGAACAGCTTTCCTTCACACTTTGATAGAATTCTCACTGATACCATATTAATGTTATTTGAACTTAAGTGTTCATCTACCCGTGCCTCAAATTTTGCAGCATATTTAAAATACTCAAATAAATTTTGGTGTATAGAAATATTAACCTTGAGTGTGTTCTACAGGACAAATACTGTGTTGGAGTTCTTCCAGGTTTCTAATGCCTGCACAACTGCTAAATGCCCATACACTGTGGTGCTAGACAGCCTGTGGAGCCTCTGAGAAGGTCAGAAGGAGACACATACAGAAATACAAGAGAAGCAGCCAGAAAGTTCAGAGCATAAGGAACTGTTTTGCAAGTTATGGGTTCAGCCACAAGGTGGGCATGTCAGCTGGTCTCGTTTCTTGGCCCCTCGCTGCCCATCTTGTGCATGGAGCTTCTGGTCACAAAGTGACTACATGAGAGAGTATGGAATGATCAAGGTCAATTCACTCTTGTTGTTAGCTGCTTTCAGTCAACTCCAACTCATGGTCACCTCATGTACAACAGAGACAAAACATTTCTTGGTCCTGCACCATTTTCATGATCATTGCCATTTTTGAGTCCATCACACCACCTTCTCTTGTGATCAATAGGCTTTCATTGATTAGTTTATGGAAGTAAGCATAAGGCTTTTCTTGTTGCTCTTGTTGTTAAGTGCCATTGAGTTGTCTCCAACTCATAGCGACCCTATGCACAGAACAAAACACTATCCGGTCATGAGCCAGATCCATGATTCTTGCTACATTTGAGCCCATCGCTGCCACCACTGTGTCAATCCACCTCATTGAGGGCCTTCCTCTCTTTCATTGACCCTCTACCTTACCAAGCATGACATCCTTCTCTAGGGAATGGTCCCTTCTGACAACATGACCAAAGTAAGTGAGACGAAGTCTGGTTATTCTCACCTCCAAGGAGCATTCTGGCTGCACTTCCTCCAGGACAGACCTGAAAACTGTAACCCGACTGCCATTCAGCAAGTCAGATTTGGGTATGGCCCCTGTCTCCTAGCATTGCCATTTTACAATAAATATTTTTCTCTCCTCTTAATCACTCAGTGTGTAAACTGTTTTGGCCTGACTGTGCATTGGGCGGGGACCCACATTTGGTCTAATTTCAGAAGTAGATTGCCCAACCTTCCTTCCGAGGAGTGGGTTTGAACTGCCAGCCTTCTGGTTAGCAGTTAAGTGCTTTAGGCACTACGCTACCAGAGGAACTACTTTAGAGCCCTTATTTTCAATCTTAAATAAAATCTTCCTCATAAAATCTAACTCAAAACCAAAATACCAAACCCATTGCCACTGAATCACTTTGAACTCACAGAGAGTATAGGGCACAGTATAACTGCCCCATCGAGTTTCCAGGGCTGTAATCTTTACAGAAGCGGACTGCCACATCTTTCTCCTGCAGTGTGTGGCTGGTGAGTTCAAACTGCTAACATTTTGGTCAGCAGGGGAGCACTTAACCCTTGTGCCATCAGGACTCCACCCACCAAATAAAATAGGTAATATAAATCAATGGAAACCTGGTGAAAGCCAGCAGGGGGAGGTGCCTATTATTCTCCCCTCCCACACCCTTTCTACTATATGTGACTCTCCTCAGAGCACAGATGGTAAATTGTGGTAGAATGGTTTCCGGCCTCACTGATGGTATTTCCTAAGTCCTCCAGCACCAGGAGGCAGTGTGAGGGAAAGGTGCTATCATAGTTCTGTTGCATTTGAAGTGCTAATTATTCAAGTGGGTAAAGAGAAAGGACAATGACAGGCTAGAAACAGGACATTGGAAGCATTAATGGAGTACATCCTTTGTGGCTGGTTCCATTCACTCAGCATAAAGTTTTCAAGGTTTTTCTGTGCTACATGAATCAGTACTTCATTCCTTTTTATGACAGGATAATATTCCATTGTATAGTTATACCACATTTATTTATCCATTCACAGTTGATAGACATTTGGTTGTTTTTATTTTTTTGACTATTACGAATAATGCTGCTATGAACATTTATGTTCAAATTTTTGTGTGAACATGTGCTATCATTTCTCTCATACACCTAATAGTGGAATTGAATTGGCTGGATCATATGTTAACTGTATGTTTAATGGTTTGAGGAACTACCAGAGTGTTTTCCAAAGTGTTTGGACCACTTTACATTTCCACTAGCAATGTATGAGGGTTCCAATTTCTCTATATCCTCATCAACACTTGTTATTAACTATCTTTTTTTTATTCTAGCCATGCTACTTTTTAAGATTTGCTTTTCTCTAATGGTTAATTGTGTTGAACATCTTTTCATGAGTTTATTGGCCATTTGTATATTTTCTTTGGAGAAATATCTTATTCAGGTATTTTGCTCATTTTTAATTGGTTTATTTGACTTTTATTAATGAGTTTTAGGAGTTCTTTCCACATTCTCAGTAGAAGTCCTTTATCAGATACATGATTTACAAAAATTTTCTCCCATTCTGTGGGTTGAATTTTCACCTTTTTGATGGTATTCTTTGAAGCATGAGGTTTTTTTTGTATTTTTTTTATCTCAATGAAATGCAATTTATTTACTTTTTTTGTTGCTTATGCTTTTGTTGTTATGAAATTATTGCTTAATCCAAGATATTGAAAACTTATGCCTGTTTTTTTCTAAGAATTTTATAGTTTTAGCTCTTCCATTTAGGTCTTTGATCCATTTTGAATTATTTTTGTACATGATCTGAAACAGGGGTCCAATTTTCATTCTTTTGCATGTGAAGATACAGTTCCCCAGTACCATGTGTTGAAAAGATTGTTCTTTGTTCATTAAATAGTCTTGGTACCTTTGTTAAAAATCAATTAACCATAGATGTATGGGATTATTTCTGGTGAGATGAAGCTGGAAGATGGAGTGGGGAGATGGGAGGGTACATTTGTTTCCCAGCTCCGGTGTCTCTCCTAAAGTGGGCCAAGGTCTACTCTGCCCCCACGCGTGCCCTCTAAGTGACCCCCAACCTCTCACTCCACCCTTTACAATGACACAGTTGTTGTTGTTGTTGTTGTTATATGTTGAGGAGTCAGACCCGACTCATAGCGACTCCTTGTGTTTCCAGGGCAGTATCACTACGGAAGTAGATTGCCCCATCTTCCTTCCGAGGAGCGGCTGGTGGGTTTGAACCGCCAGCCTTCTGGTTAGCAGTCAAGTGCCTTAAGCATTATACCTAGAAATATTTGACTTAATTGTTTTAACAGAAGCAGAAACAGTTTAGA
>NW_006922464.1:516185-543902 GCF_000298275.1 Orycteropus afer afer
TTTTTTTTTTTTTTTTTTTCCTATTAGCTCAAATTGCCATTTTCTCTTTTAGAATCATTCTTTTCCCAACGTCAAGATGACTGCTTCTTGTAGAAACGCCCCATGCTATTTTCTTTGTGGGTATGACAGTGTCCCTTGTTCACTCAGAGAAACTAAACAGAAGTGACCTCTACTGTAACTAGAGGCAGTGTCTGCAATGATGAAAAGCAGCTCTATGCTTCTAAACTTCTCTGTATTCAAAAACTCTTAATGTAACCATTTTTAAAAAGTCCCATGCAAAACAAGGCCCATAACCCATCTCCTTTTCTGTGCCCAACTCCCTGAGATGTATTCCCTGGGACACAAACAGTCAGAGGAGACAATTCACAATCACCTACCTTCATAAGATCCCAAGGCCCAACTTGGACCTTCATCAGGTTCTGCAGGACCTCTGTGAGGCAACACCCAAAGGAAGACCCTGGAAGAACTGTAAGGGATCTGAAACTATCCCTAGGTACGCCCAGCCCAGATGGGAGTTGAAAGACATTAGCATGCCTCATACTTGTACTACTGCTCAAATGTATGGCAGTGGTATAATGAACAAAATGCAAATTCAATTCAAAATGCTATGCATTTGTAGTAGGTTTTAAACTTTCTATTACCAAATATTTCTCACATACCAAAAGTAGTAACATAGCAAACATTCATGTACCCGCTACACAGTTCAGGCAACTCTTCACACTTTGACATGTTTGCTCCACTTTTATTTTGCTCTGAATAAATAGAAGTGACATATTTGAAGCTCCCTTTACAGCTCTTCTGATTTCACTCCCTTCTTACTCCCCAAAGATATGGTATATGGTGATTTGGTGTTATCATACACAGTGTATTACTGTGTAGCAATACACTCAGTATATAATACTACCAAGAAAAGAAAGTTGCTGTGGAATGGATTCTGACTCATGACAACTCTCTGCATATTAGAATAAATTGTGCCACAGAGGACTTTTAATGGCTGTGACCTTTATAAGCCTTTGTTTCAAGGCTCCTCTGAGCAAGTTCAGATTTCCAACCTTTCAGTTAGCAGCTGAGCATGTTAAATTATTTACATCATGCAAGGATTCCAGATAATTGATGTAGTAAGATATGGTATGGTATGGTATGGTATGATATATGATATGATATGATATATGGTATGATGTGATACTATAATATAGTATGACATTATCAGTTATTTCATTTTACTTGGATCAACAACCAGAAGCAGCAGTCAAGAAATCAGACAATATATTTCACTGGGCAATATGCTGCAAAAGATCTCTTTACAGTGTTAAAGAGAAAATATGTCACTTTGAAGACAAAGATGGACCTGACCCAAGTCCTGGTATTTTCAATAGCTTCATATGCATGTGAGAGCTGGACAATGCATAAGGAAGATTGTAGAAGAACTGGTGTTGGTGAAGAATATAGAATATACCATTGACTTCCAGAAGAATGAACAAATCTGTCTTGGAAAAAGTAGAGCCACAATACTCCTGAGAAGCAAGGATGACAAGACTTTGTCTCATGTACTACAGATATGTTATTAGGAGGGAACAGTCCCATCATGTTTGGCAAAGTAGAGTATCAGTGACAAAGAAGACAACCCTCAATGAGATGGATTGACACAGTGGCTGAAACATTGGGCTAAGCTTAGCAACAATTGTGAGGATGTACAGGACTGGACAGTATTTCATTCTGTTGTACATAGGGTTGCTTAGTTGGGACCAACTTGACAGCATGAAACAACAACATATATGCACGATTTTTCATTTTCTATAAATATAGTAATACCCTTCTGCAACTTGTTTGGGAGCTCTGGTGGCATAGTGCCTAAGGTATTTAACTGTTAACCCAAAGGCTGGCGGTTCAAACCCACGAGCCACTCCCCGGAAGGTTGGGCAATCTACTTCTGTAGTGATACCACCTCGGACACCCAAGGAGGGGTTGCTGTGAGTTGGCTCCAACTCCACGGCAGTGCATTGCATTGTTGCATTGCTGCAACTTGTTTATTCTTCCATCATTATGTTCAATATGTATTTATGCTGAAACATACAGCCCTAGTTCATTCATTTTCACTACTGCATAGTGTCCCAATGAAATAGACTACAATTGTGTATGTATCTCCTTTGGAGAGACATCTAAAGAAGGTTAAGAGTATGCACTCTGGAGTTAGCTTACCTGGGTTTGGATCTACTAATTATCAGCTGTGTGACTTTGGAAAAGTTACCTAACCTCTCTGTTTCAGGTACCTCATCTGTAAAATGGGAATAATAATAACAGTCCCTCTTTCACATGCTTTTGTGAAGATTAGGTGAATGAATACATGTAGTGCATTTATATACATGCCTGCCACCTTATAAATGCACTGGCGTCGAGTCGGGTCCAACTCATAGAGACCCCTCCTTGGGTTTCCAAGGTGGTATCACTATGGGAGCAACTGCCCAATCTGCCTTCCGAGGAGGGGCTTGTGGGTTTGAACTGCCAGCCTTCTGGTTAGCAGTCAGTTGCTGCTACTGAAGTTGGTTTTTCATATATGTTTCCAAACCACGGCTCTAATGTATAACTACCAAAGGGTGGTGGGATGTGTTTTCCTGATCATAAAAGGAACTTTAATATTCAAAAAGGTTAGGAAGCACTAACACATTTAATATTTGTTCTCATGGTCCCATTGGCGGCCCACTTCCTGATTATTGTTGTTGTTGTTATGTGCCGTCGAGTCAAACCTGACTCATAGACTGGGGGAAATTATGCAAACACTGCCAGCTGACCACCAATGTCTTTTCTCCCCCTTTGTTGTTGTTGTTGTTGTTATGTGCCGTCGAGTCAAACCTGACTCATAGACTGGGGGAAATTATGCAAACACTGCCAGCTGACCACCAATGTCTTTTCTCCCCCTTTGTTGTTGTTGTTGTTGTTATGTGCCCTTTAGCCTATCTAAAATCACCAGATGTCATGAGTCAACCCTGACTCATGTTGATCCAATGTGTGTCAGAGTAGAACTGTGCTCCATAGGGTTTCCAAGGCTGTGACCTTTCAGAAATAGATATCCAGGCCTTTCCTTCAAGATGTCTCAAGCACATTAATGATTTGCACCATCCAGGAACTACTAACTTACCTCACAAATCCCCAATTGGCTTAGGGCAGCAATGCACCCAGCTGAAATGCTCTCCTTCTCAGACATTCCTGAGATATGGATTCTGGCCAGTGGGATACAGCAGGAATCTGCTAAGGATTTCTGACAGGTTATGCCTTCCAGAAAATCACTGTCTTTCTGTCTTCCTCTTCTTTCTCTGCCTGGAGTGTGGGGTGACCTTGGAGACAGAGCACCTGTCTATGGTCACAAGCTAGTAGCAGGAAATGGAGAGCTACCTCAAGGAAGGCAGAGCTGCTGCACCAGCCCTGGGCTGCATCCTCACTGGTGAGGCCTCTCTCTTAGTGGAGCTTTGTTACATGCATTCCTAACCAGCACAGCCCCTCTGTCAGCTAGCTGGCTGGCATTTGGCATAGGCTTTCAAAAAAGATACTGATTAGGGGGCTTCTATTCTAATGGAGTCATTTAAATTGAACCAGTGTTGTTACTTATAAAAGGAATATGCACAGATGAAGCAATTTCTTCCTCTTAATTTCATTGATTTGATGCTATAGCAAATTATGGAGCTGAGACTCCAAAAACTGAACTAATCCAGTGATCTTTTTTAAAAAAAAAACAAAAACATAGAGCCTCTGAAGGAAAAATGGCGTGTGACTTCCATATGGTATAATTCTGGAGTGCCTTCAGGTCTGCTCATTCTGTATCCCAGGCTGGCCAGGTGAAGAGTACCTCAGGGAGGTAATTGGGCTCCAGGTCAGGATCTTTACTGTGTCAGCTCCTGCCTTCTGCCTTTGAAGTGGCAAGCACCCAGCCCAAGAAACAAATCCTGCTCTACCTCCTGGACTCATGCTGACCCTCAGAACATGGAGCCCTCCAGTGCTTGGGCAAGTTTCTTTCATGATCTCTGAAGTTCTGTAAACTCCAGGATCTCTCTCAAAACCTGTTGAGAGTCCTGCCACACTGAGTCCTGTCCAGGTGGTGTGGCACGTACACCTCTGTTTCATCTCCATTGCCAAACTGTGAGTCTCTGAAGGCAGGAGTCTGGTTTCAAACTGAGATTTCTCCTACTCCCAGGCCTCAGAAAGTCTCCACATTTGTTGTTGCTATTGTTAGCAGTGGTCAACACTTGACTCACAGAGACTCTATACACAAGGGAATGAAACACTGCCTGGGCCTGTGCCACCCCCATGACCAATTAGGAACTAGACCATTGTAATCCATTGGGTTTCACTGGTTGACTTTCAGAAGTAGCTCTCCAGGCCTTTCTTCTTAGTCTGTCTATCTTCCTAGTCTGGAAGCTCTGCTGAAACCTGTTTACCATGGGTGACCTTGCTGGTATGTGAAGTACCAACTGCTCATCTTCCAGCATTACAGCAACACACAAGCCTCCACTGACAGATGGGTGGTGGCTGTGCTTGAAGTGCATTAATTGGGAATAGGACCCAGATCTCTCAGAAGGAAGGCAAGAATTCTACCACAGAACCACCACTGCCCTCTGCTCCTCATTTAGTAAATGACAGAGAGAGATTTCAGATGTGAAAGGCATTTTCCTTTGCTTCCTCCTTCATGAAGGCTGTCCTCTCTGGCACAACGTTCCTCTTCTCTTCTCCACCCCTCCATGAGCTCAGAGAACTACTTGCCCTCCCTTCCTACCCTGAAGATCCACTCAGCCAGCATGGCTCTCAGCCCAGCTGACCCAGGGAGGCAGAGGGCCCCAGGCACACCCAGAGGTCAGGCATCTTGGGCCCAAGCAGTATCCAGAGCCACCAAGCATGAGAGGTTCTCAACTCCCATCATCTACCAAACCAAACTCTGGCCATCAGTCTCCTTCTCTGGTAACCTGAGTGTCTGGATTCAGGGGTGAGGCTGACCAAATGCCATTAACCCATTTGCTTACCCTGATTAACTCTGTTTACTTTTCTGGGCCTCAGTGTCTATGTATAAGATAAAAACGATGCAAATACTCATTAAAGTGTCTTCTACATTTAAAAGGTACCATCAAGTTGTTTCTGACTCATAGTGACCCTATGTACAACAGAACAAAACAATACCTGGTCCTGTACCATCCCCACAATCACTGCTATACTTAAGACAATTTTTGCAGCCACTGTATCAATCCATTTCATTGAGGGTTTTCTCTTTTTCTCTTACTCTCTACACTGCCAAGCAGATGTCTTTCTCCAGGGACTCTTCCCTCCTAATAACAAGTCCAAAGTACATAAGGCAAAGTCTCACTATTCTCACTTCTAAGGAGCATTTTGGCTATACTTCTTCAAGAAAGATATTTTCGTTCTTCTGGTAGTCCATGGTATGTTCAATATTCTTCACCAGCACTATAATTCAAAGGCATCAATTCTTCTGCAGTCTTCTTTATTTATTGTCCAGCTTTCACATGCATACAAACTCAAAAAAAAAAAAAAAAATGCATTGCCATCAAGTTGATTCCAATTCATAGCAACCCCCACTGGGTTTCTGAGATGGTAAATCTTTACACAAGTAGATTGCCTAGTCTTCCTTCTGTGGACTGGCTGCTGGGTTGGAACCACCAGTCTTCTGGTTAGCAGCCAAATGCCTTAGGCTCTATGCCACCAGAGCTGAGGGGACTGAAAATACCATGGCTTGGGTCACCTTAGTCCTTAAGGTGCACCTTAGTCCTCAAGGTGACATCTTTTCTTTTTAAACTCTTTAAAGAGGCTTTGGCAGAAGATTTGTCCAATGTAATAAACTGTCATTTGATTTTTGACTTCTGCTTCCATGGGCACTGATTGTGGATCCAAGTAAAATGAAATCCTTGACAACTTCAATCTTTTCTCTGTTTATCAATATGCTGCTTACTGGTCCAGTTGTAAGGATGTTTGCTTTCTTTAGGTTGAGGTATAATCCATACTGAAAGCTACAGTCTTTGACCTTCATCAGTAAGTGCTTCAAATTCTGTTCACTTTCAGCAAGCAATGTTGTGTCATCAACATATCACAAGCTGTTAATGAATCTTTCTCTGATCCTAATGCCACGTTCTTCATATTATCTAGCTTCTCAAATTATTTGCAATTAAAATACTATGGCAATAAGTGCCACCCCAGAAGGCAGCCCAAGTCCCCACCCATGAGGCCCTCAGGTGTAGGTTCACATTTGGAGGCCCCACTGGTAGTGGCCAGTGAGTGGAGGCTGAGTCCAGAGGTCCCAGGGCAGTTTGGGCGACAAGCATCCACTGCACATTTATTTTCCCTACTGCTGCCTGGTAGCATAGTGGCTAAGGCACTTGACTGCTAACCAGAAGGCTGGTGGTTCAAACCCACCAGCCACTCCTTGGAAGGAAGGTTGGGCAATCCTACTTCCGTAGTAATACTGCCTCGGAAACCCAAGGAGGGGTCGCTATGAGTCAGGGCTGACTCGACGGCACATAACAACAACAACAACAACAACTGCTGCCTGAGCGGAGGCCAGCTGTGAAGCACCTCCCTCTCCCTGCCTCCCTGTGTTCCCACTCAGGCATAGAAGTAGAGACTAATAATTGAGATCAGCTACCTTGGCAGAATTCTCTGTTTAGTCTCAATGCAGTGTAGTAAATTACTTAGTGTGGCTTTTCTACCCATAAGTCTTTGTAAACTCAGTGGTGGATGAGCAACTGAGGAGTTCCTGATTGTAAATGTTGTTCACCTGGGGTATTTCTGTTGGGCGTGGACACACGTTGCTGGGAAGGAGACGCAAGAGACACGCATTGCTGAGTGAGACACCGAGGGACACGCACTGCTGGAAAAGAGACTGTGAGAGACTGTTGGCTGAGGGATGGTGGGCTGGGAGAGAGACTGAGCATTTTTTCCTGAATTTGAATTATAGCCTATGGTGCTTCCCTAATAAATCCCGTAATCTGTGAGCTCTGTGTGGCCACTGCAGCAAATTATCGAACCCAGGAGAGAGGTGGTGGGTGCTTTGGGAGGAACAGTTGGTAAAGGGCTGGAGGGAGGCAGTATGTCTGGCCTTGCAGTAATAGGCCTTGGGCTATTGATGGTGATTCTGTCTTCCTCTTGTGCAGTTAGAGGAGGTCAGAAGATGTGGCCTCCTTGTCTTTTTTGCACTCATGAATTAAAAGGGCTGTGGCCACACCAGGCAATATTATTGTTATCATATTTCTTAACTTCTCCTGCCCCAATATCAGTTCATAATTTACCAGTCAGGGCCCTGCCCTTACGGAAGGTAACACAGTAATAGCATTGTTGTTTGCCATCGAGTCAAACCTGACTCATAGCGACCCCTCCTTGGGTTTCCGAGGCAGTATCACTACGGAAGTAGGATTGCCCAACCTTCCTTCCGAGGAGTGGCTGGTGGGTTTGAACCACCAGCCGTCTGGTTAGCAGGCAAGTGTCTTAGCCACTATGCTACCACAGCTCCCCAGTAATAGCATAGAAGATATATTTCTCATCAGTGGGAAACTTGGTTGTGGATTGATACCCAAGCAGCACCAGAAGTCTCATAAGGAGAGGGTGTCCTTGCCATGCTGCTGCACCTCATCAGTCACCTCATCCTTATAGATAAAGTCAAAAGCCAAACCAGTTGTCTTCAAGTCAATTCCAACTCATGGCAACTCCATGTATCTCAGAGTAGAACTGTGCTCCATAGGGTTTTCAATGGATGATTTTTTAAAGTAGATAGCTGTTCTGGTTACCTAGTGCTCTCTAATAAGAATATATCACAAATGGGATGGCCTTAACAAACAGGAATTTATTCTCTTACAGGTTGGAGGCTTTAAGTCCAAGTTCAAAGTGCCAAGCTCTAGGGGCTGGGTGAAAGCCCCTCAACCATGGGGTCCAGCTCTGCCTCCTGCTCCCGGCCCACTGGAGCTAGAGGTGTTTCTTCACTCAGACAGCTGCTAACTGCTGAGGCTGACAAACCCAAGTAACAAGGCACAGTCTTGATGTTACCAAACCACACAGAAGGCCATTAATTTAAGTCCATTGTAAGTCCCAAGGTTGGCAGAGCATGGCAGGCTGCTGAACAACGACACGGTTACATGCAGGGTCCAAGCATGACATAAGCTAGAGACCATCCTCAAAGCTGCTTCTTATATACAGGAAGCAGACCACATACCCAAAGCAGCTACTCAGCTGCTTGTGGTAGATCCCACCATCGAGTTGACTGCCAGTCTCATCATGGGGAATAACTACCACCAGTTGCCCAGCCACTCAACCAGGACCAGCCAAGTAGACACACAAATATAACCACTACAATTCCATCTCTTGTCAACTTGACACCTGTACAGATCTTCAATGGGTGGTATCTGTACAAGTCTCTTTCACTGGGTGACTACAGTCCCCTAGTTGCTGAGTGGGGACCTCACCCCCTTGGCCTGGCGGGCCCTGTTCCTCTCCCTCTTGGGCATGGCAGCCCTGCCCCTCACTTTAGGCAGTAGTTATGGCTCCATCCCACTAGCTCCCATGAACAAGCAGCCCCACCCTCTAGAACCAAGTTGGTGAAGGTCTAACTCTTTGAAACCTAGGGGCTATGGTGGTTCCACCCCCAGAGGCCATGGTCTTATCCTTTGAGGCTGAGGCAGCTCTGCTTCCCATTTCCTCAGTCTCTCCACTTCTGCCAATTAATGCCCCAGGACAACCCACTCCTTCGGAAATCTTTCTGCCCAAAGGAACTTAGCTTCCTTGCTCTATGTGCCAGCCAACCTGCTACTCTATTTTATGCCTGTCTCTTCCCCAATTAATGGCTGAAGGCAACCCACTCTGCCAGGAAGCTGCCTACCTAATGGCACCCGGCTTTCTTCTCTGTAGGCTGGTCAGCCTGTTGCTGCTTAATGCCGGTCTCTGGGCTCTGCTACTGCCGTCTTTCATGCTGATCTCTTTGCCAATATCTTTCTGCCAGTCTCTTGGCTCTGCTCTTGCCATTTCCCACGCTGTATGCCGGGGTCTCTCTGCCAGGGTCTTGAGTCAAGGATGCACTCCACTCCTGTTTGTTTCCACATTTTAGGTATCAGTCAGAGCAGCACCCCACTCTCTCAGTACCATATTCTGTTCTGTTTACCTAGTCCCACTCTGACAAGAATATACCACAAATGGGATGGCCTTAACAAACAAGAGTTTATTCTCTTACAGGTTGGAGGCTTTAAGTCCAAGTTCAAAGTGCCAGGTTCTAGAGGCTGGGTGAAAGCCCCTCAGCCTTGAAGTCCAGCTCTGCCTCCTGCTCCCAGCCCAGTGGAGCTAGAGGTATTTCTTCACTCAGACAGCTGCTAACTGCTGAGGCTGACAAACCCAAGGTTGACAAGTAACAAGGCACAGTCCTGATGTTACCAAACCACACAGCAGGCCATTCATTTAAGTCCATTGTAAGTCCCAAGGTTGGCAGAGCATGGCAGGCTGCTGCTGAACAATGACACGGCTACATGCAGGGTCCAAGCATGACATAAGCTAGAGACCATTCTCAAAGCTGCATCTTATATATGCGAAGCAGACCACATACCCAAAGCAGCTACTCAGCTGCTTGTGGTAGATCCCACCCTGGAGTTGATTACCAGTCTCATCATGGGGAATAACTACCACTAGTTAGTTGCCCAGCCACTCAACCAGGCCCAGCCAAGTTAACACAAAAAACATAACCACTACAATAGCCAAGCCTTTCTTCCAACATAGCTCTGAGTGGACACAAACCTCTAATTTTTTGTTAGCAGCTGAGCATTTAACTGTTTGCATCACCCAGGGACTGACTACCCTGTTATGTGAAGTATACAAAAACCACAAAGTCAGTCAGTAGTGAAAATTCCTCAACTTTTTCCCACAAAATGACTTTCTGCCTCTGAAGTAAGGAGAGTTCTGACATTTTAGATGTCTCTGGAAGCCATTTTGATTGATACTGGCTGATGCTCTTGTGGCCCTGCCACTGAGACAACGGGTGTGGGCACTTCTTCAAGGAGCAGCAATGTGGTGTAAAAGAAAAAAGCTCACCATAGGGTGAGGCCTTGAATCTCCTCTTAGCATTGACACTAACTCCCTATATGACCTAATGGCATTGACACTAATGCTCTTAGGCCCTGCAAAGAGAATAAAATAGCTCAGCCTTTATCTGTCTGTCCTTTATCTGTCCTCATCAGGTAGCAAGAGTCTAAACTTCACAGGATAAATAAAAAGCAAAATATTGACAAAGCATTACAGACCTCAGTGAATGCTTAAAAGTCCCAGGTATTGTTTTAACTGAGGCCATTTCGGTTTTCTGAGAAAAATAACCAGCCAAAATGTCTGAATGGAGACAGACTCAGAGACTAAGAAGAGCCTTTCTCTTCTCAGTGAAAATACAAGCATAACAGGAACTGATTAATGAAAGCAACTCTTAGGATCACCTGATGTTGTTGTTTTAAAATACCTAAGAATCTCCTAGTGATATTATTTACATAAGCAGCCCACAATTTTGTTAATGATCAGTCCTTTCCTCCCCTCCCCTGTTCTCAACTATCTATCACTTAGAACTCATAGTCAGCCAGGGTGTGAAGCTTTGTGTTTCAGACTGTGACAATCTAAGCACCTCTTACACAGTAGGGGCCAATCCTGGTCAGATACAGCTGCAGCTTGTGCCTATGAACTCAGAATTCATTTTTTGAGCCACTAAATCAACTAAACAAACCTAAGAAAATATTATCTCCTGCCTCCCCTGTCAGTCCTTGCTTGTCTGACTCATGGAAAGGCAAAGGAAAAGATCATAAAACACTACAGGGAATCAGGGTCACAATAGACAGACTCTGACAGAATGGGAGAAAAATGTAGAACAGAACCTTGAACTCCTTTAAAAAAAAAAAAAAAAAAAAACAGGCCTACTGGACTGGTTGAGACTGAAGTAGTCCCTTTGAAGACAACTGCCCTGAGATATTTTTCAAACTTTGATCTGAGACTAACCTGAAGTCATTTTGTAGTTAAATGGCAAATTGGCTCCAAAAAAAAAAAAAGTATCACCCATAAGTACTGTGCTTCTTTATAAAAGCACCTATATGAGACCACATGGTCAAAAATTACTTTAAAACAAAGATGAGAATGTAAGGTGGCAGGGAAAAGAGATGATTGGAAACAGGGCAACCAGAATGGAAACAAGGAGAATGTTCATGCATTGTGAAGAATGCAACCAATGTCACTGAACAGAAATTGTTGATTGGGAACCTAAATTTCTGTGTAAACCTTCACTGAAAACACAAGAAAATATTATTTAAAAAGCCCTTCAGAGTCTGCTGCCTGTGGAGCAGAGGTTGAGTAGGTCTCCTGATAAGATATGGTGTAAGAGTATATCTGATTGCCCTCGCTCCATGAGTCCCTTCACAAAGCCACTGCAGAACTCAGCCCAGCCTCTGCTGCTGTTCAAGTCTTTGTAGTAAATGCAGTTGTACTTTGGAAAGTACCAGGGAAAGGGCTGGGGGGAAGGGGTTGGTGTCTGGAGTCCCTGGGTGGTGCAAATGGCTAACTGCACTCAACTGCTAACTGAAAGATTGGAGGTTCATGTTCATCCAGAGGCACCTCAGAAGAAAGATCCGGTGACCTACTTCTGAAAAATTAGCCATTAAAAACCCTATGGAGCACAGTTCTACTCTGACACACATTGGCCAGGAATTGATTTCATATCATGACAGGCAACATTCTTACCACTGAACCACTGCTGCCTCATCTACATCTTATACCAGCCCTGAAACTTGTGCTCATGCTTAGACCACCAGACTTTTAGCACAGCATGGTCCTCAGTGCTGGTTGTGCCCTTTACCACCTCACAATGTCATTAAAATAACGTTTATCACCAAGTTGCAAATTTTAGGGTGTAAAATGGCAGCAACTTGACATTTCATAAGGGAAAGTGGGGAGTCTGATTGTTCTCGGGAATGTTAAGGGCACTGACTAAACTTGGTTCACCTTAGGCACTGAAGCAGCAACAATGGGGGAGGGGAGGAGAACAGAGTAAATGAGGATGTAATGCTTAGAGGAAAAATCTTTAGAACCTAGGCTGTAATATTAGAAGGCTTCTACCCTGAAGTAATATGTAGAAGTGAAACTAGGAAACTAATTCCTGGGTGGTACTAGAAGTGGAAGGTAGACTGAACCTGAACTTCTGGGTCCTATGTGATTGTGCATGCATGCATGCAGACACAGACACACACATGTGCATACTCATACACCTAATTACACACACAGGTACATCCAAACAGATGTGTCCATGCACACACACAGCTCTGTGTGGCTCTGAACATGAGAGACTGACTACAGGAAGCCAAGCCAGGGGCTGAGAGGCCATGGGTATGGTGCACCAAGGTGAGGCTGAACTATCTTCCTGGCCCTTGTGTGATAACCAGCTTTGATATAAAATACCTAGGGGCTGTCAAAGGCTTAGCTTTTTTGCTTCCTAAACTTCTTACTTCTTCATCAAGGGGCCTAGAAGCTTCTTTCTTCACCACTGTGATAGTTGGAGCTGTGTGTCAACTTGGCTGGACCCCAGTTCTGTGTAGTTGTTCCCATGATGGGATCGGATGACTGTGTTCTGAGTGGCCAATCTGCCCAAGGGAAGTTTCCCTAGGGGTGTGGGCTGCTTCCAGGATACCCAGGGATATCCTGGGAAGAAAGACATTCTTCGGTGTATCGGGACCCTGGTGTGCTGACTACAACCTTCCATGAGTTAGCAGCCCACTTCTCGGCCTGGAGATCTTGGATTCATCTTTCGTTGGAGTCAACATCCAGTGTACTTCCTGCCAGCCTTGAATTTCTCGGCCCCCTGCGGTTGCGGAATTTAAGACTGCCTCCAGCCCAATGTTTCCTCCAGGGACTTTGGACTTGCCGGCTTCTATATGTTTGTGAGCCATTATCCTAAGATAAATTTCTCTCTCTCTCTCTCTCTCTCTCTCCCTCTGTCTCTCTCTCTCTCTCTACATATATATATAAGCTTTGCTGGTTTTTGTTTCTCTACAGAACCCAGTCTAACACAACCACCATATCCCCAACTCCTAATTGGGGCCTGGGACATCATACTGGCTAAATTGACTGCCAAGAGCCATGGTGAAACACACTTCTTTCTAAAATCACCTGCCTCCCTTTTCCTGGTAGAGATGGAAAGAAGGTGCCTGGGCTTGATTTTCAATTCCTCCCAGTTACTTAAGGAGCTCTGGTAGCATAGTGTCTAAGGCACTTGACTGCTAACCAGAAGGCTTATGGTTCAAACCCACCAGCCACTCCTTGGAAGGAAGACTGGGCAATCTACTTCCATAATGATACCACTTCAGAAACCCAAGGAGGGGTTGCTATGAGTCAGGTCTGACTCAACAGCACAGAACAACAACAACAACAACCTAGTTACTTTTGGCAAGGACATGAGCCATGATGTCTCTCAAGTTGGGGTGAGTGCAGCAAGCACAGGACCAATTAGGAGACCCTGGCTTCATTCTGGCTCTTTGCATCTGTCACACCTAGTACAGATCATCCAACTCCTCCAGACTTTAGTCACTCATCTCCATTTTCCTGGTGAAGAAGTTACCTCAGACAGGTCAATAATGCATCATGGGTAACATTATGGTAAGGGGCAAAGCTAGGACTCAAACCCAGCTCTTACCACAAAGTATAGCACCACCTCACAATGGGGGACTGGACTCAGAGGTCTCCCATGTCCCTGTGGCTCTTGATTTCAAGTGCTACAGAGAGTAGGCACTGGTGACTGTCTACACTCTCCCTTATGAAATATCAAGTTGCTGCTACTTTACACCCTAAAAGTTGCAACTTGGTGATAAACGTTATTTTAATGACATGGTGAAGTGGTAAAGGGCACAACCAGCACTGAGGATCATGCTGTGCTAAAAGTCTGGTGGTCTAAGCATGAGCACAAGTTTCAGGGCTGGTATGAGATGTAGATGAAGCAGTAGTGCTTCAGTGGTAAGATTGTTGCCTGCCATGATAAGAAATCAATTCCTGGCCAATACACCTCATGTACAGCCTCCACCTGTCAGTGGAAGCTTGTATGTTGCTATGCTGGTGAAAAGATTTCAGCAGAGCTTCCAGACTAAGATGGATTAGGAAGAAAAGGCTGGCTATCTATTTGTGAAAATCAGCCAATGAAAACTCTATGGGTCACAATGGTCTGACCTACAACCAATCATGAGTATGGTGCAGGACTAGACAGCATTTTATTCCATTACGCACGGGACCACCATGAGTCTGGGATTCGACTTGGCAGCAGCTAACAACTATGACAATATGAGATTTGAGGGAGAAGAAAAGTAAAGAGATTCAAGACAGACAGAATCCAATTTGCTCTTTACTTCAACCTTGGGAAAAATATCATGATTTCCATTTTCCTGGTGAAGAAGTTACCTCAGAGAGGTCAGTAATGTGTCATGGGTAACATTATGGTAAGGGACAAACCTAGGACTCAAATTCAGCTCTCACCACAAAGTGTAGCACCACCTCACAGAGCAATGTGAATAACAACAGTCCCTGCTGCACGCAAGTTGGGGGCAAGGACCCTGTAGGATTCCAGCAAAGCTCCAGAACAGATAGGGCCTCAGTCAACACCAGTGTTCCAGTGTTCTTCAAATCATGGTGAGGTCTCTGCTATGGAGTCCTTCTAAGGTCCACTTCTCCATTGCCTTCCTCCGCTGTAATGACAGGAACTTGTTACAGTGCTTGAAATGGGCCAAAAGGTAGCAGAGCCCATCCCTTTGACCATAAACCAAGGATCTAAAAAGTTTGAGGTCCATACTCATAATTCCTAAGGAGAATTGCTGGGAGACACAACTGCCCAAGTGTAGCCAAGTCTGCTACCACACAGTCACCTTCAACTTCCCTGCTCTAAGGTAGACTTGCCTTGCCCAGTAGCTGCCCTGGTTCAGTAGTTGCCTGCATTCTAGAAGTTGACCTTTGCTTCAGAGCCTCCATTCTAAATCCGGTGGCAGAGCGTATCACAATTCCCATGAGAACAGACCCCCATGCTTTAGCTTTAGGGCACAACCCTGCTCTAAAAACAGTAAAACCAGTTCCTATTGAGTCTATCCCAACTCAGTACCCCCATATGTGTCAGAATAGAACTGTGCTCTAAAAGGTTTTCAATGGCCAATTTTTCAGAAGTAGATCAACAGATCTTTTTTTAGAAGGCACTTCAAATATATCCAGTATATTTGAACTTCTAACCTTTTGATTAGCAACTGAATGCATTAACTGTCTGCACTACCATTCAAAAGTAAATCTGACAAGGTGCTTAGAAAAACAGGCTCTAGAGTCAAAAGCCCAAGTTCCAGCTTTGACCCTATCTCTTACTAGTATGGCAGGGACTGAATATAAACTTGGCTGTATCCAAATACAATAGGCATTCAATACGCCATGTTCCAAAGACAGCCATAAACATTTGAAAACAGACCCAGGCACACATGCATGCATATGGCCTGGTTCACAGCAGAATCAGTCCCACCACTAGCCTACCTCACCAGCCTGTGAAAAAAAAAAGATGGAGAGGGGAGGTGGAAGAGAAAGAGCTGCTGGCTTGTTGGGACAGTAGTGTTCATGGCAGGGGCTGACCACCTCCCCCCTGGACCAGTACAGAGGAAGCACCACAAGAATTGCTCATAGGGATTTGAAAGAAAAGTAACCTGGCCTCCCACTCCCTGGTCAGATGTTTGCTGCACTGTCTTTAGAGCAAAATGGGTTGTGGAGGAGATGTTTCTGGGATACTCTGGCATATGTCCTGGGGGAGTGAGGGCACCAGGAACTGAGAGTGGGATGCTGCTCTCCCTTGGGAGTTCTACAAGTGGGAGGCCCCTGGAGCAGGGGATGAAATGGACCAGGGTGGTGTGACTGGGAAAAATAGGGAGATCCCAACTCTGTCACCTGTGTCACTAAAAGAGAATGAAAAGTGACCTCAGCAGCTCTAGTGGCTTCATAAGAAAGGTCATGGAATCCAGAAGAGGGGATAAAAGTCATGCCACTGCCCCACCTGAAGAAGAGATTGGGACAAAGGTAGACACAGCAAGGGAACCAGAAGGAAGTGGAACTGCCCATGTAGCGATGGCAACTTTGCAGAGTCACCCATAAAGGCAGAGCCAGAGCCAAACCCAAGGCACAGGGGAGAGAGCCACAGATGATAGCCCAGGCCCTCCCCTCACCCTGTCCCTCCACTGAAAACCCCAGTAAAGCCAGAGCCAGAAGACAAGAGGAGAGGCTGAAACGCTGGACCCCCTCAATACCAGCCCTCTGGGACTCTTAAACTGATTTCAATCAGATGTGAGATTAAAATTTTAATAACTGAGACTGATTGGAAAGCTGTAAGATTGACCTGAGAGGTCATTAAACCAAAAACCAAACCTGCTGCTGTTGAGTCAACTTCAACTCTTAGTGACCCTATAACACAGAATGGAACTGCCCTACCGGGGTCCAAGGCTGTAATCTTTATGGAAGCAGACTGCCACATCTTTCTCCTACAAAGCAGCTGGTAGGTTTGAATTGCCAACCTCTCAGTTAGCAGCCAAGCACTTTAACCACTGTGCCACCAGGATGAAAAAAGAAATTTAACTTAACAGAATTTTAAAATAGTGATTTTGAGCAAAAGTAAACTAGTTGGCAGGGGGTTACCATAAGATGAAAGAGCCCTGGTGGCACAATTGTTAAGTGCTCCACAGCTAACTGAAAGGTCAGCAGTTTGAACCCACTAATGATTCCACAGGAGAAAAGACCTGGTGAGCTGCCTGGGAAACCTTACAGGGTAGTTGTTCTCTGTCCCACCGAATCATTATGAGTTGGAATCAACTTGATGTCACAAATCAACAACACCCTGATGATGGAGGCTGTGATTATTCAGTGGTAGAATTTTCATGTTCCCTGCAGGAGACCTGCGTTTGATTCCCGGTAATGCACCTCATGTGCAGCTACCACCCATCTGTCACTGGAGGCTTGTGTATTGCTATGATGCTAAACGGATTTCAGTGGCACTCCCAGACTAAGGCAGATTAGGAAGAAAGCCCTGGTGGTCAACTTCTAAAAACCAGCCAATGACATAACATGCTACACTAAAACACTGTTGTACATACTACTTTGTTGAGTAGTGACTGGGGTCTTAAATGCTTACAAGTGGCCATCTAGATGCAATAATTGGTCTCTCTTCATCTGGAGCAAAGAAGAATGAAGAAAATCAAAGACACATAGGAACAATTAGTCTAGTGGACCATGCAAACCTCAGCCTACTTGACCCTGAAACTAGATGGTCCCCACATACCACTGGCACCCACCTGGCATGGGATCAATGCAGGAGATCCTGAATAGAATGGGAGAAAAATTTGGAACAAAACTCAAAACCATAAAAAAGACTAGGCTTACTGATTTGATAGAGACTGGTGAAATCCCCGAGACTATGGCCCCTAGTCACTCTTTGGGCCTGGAATTGAACTAACTCCTATGGCTTCCACCCAAACAATAGACAGGCCTATGAGATGAACATCAATCAACCGTGAGAGATCACAAGGGCAGCATTTGCACAGGGAGATATCTTAGAGGGCAGGAGTGCATAGGAAAGAAGGACATAGGGAAAAGTTAACCACAGGGAGGAATTGGGAAGAGAGCTGTTACATTATGGAGACTGTAATCAAGGTCATGAAACAAAATGTGTAAGAACCACTGTATGGAAAATGAATTTGCTCTGTAAACTTTCACCCAAATCACAATTAAAAAAATCAGCCAGTGAAAACCCTATAGATCACAATGGCCTGATCTATAACCAATCACAATCGACGCCAAAGGAAGCAGCAGTCAGGACATCAGATGAAGTACAGTACTGGGTAAGTCGGCTGCAAAAGATCTCTTTCAAGTGCTGAAGTGCAAAGATGTCTCCTTCAGGTCTAGGGTGCGCCTGACACAAGCTATGGTATTTTCAATCACCTCATATGCATATAAACGCTGGACAATGAATAAGGAAGACCAAAGGAGAATTGATCCTTTTGAGTTGTGGTGCTGGCGAAGAATGCTGGAAGTACCATGGACTGCTAAAAAAACTAACAGATCTGTCCTGGAGGAAGTGCAGCCGGAATGCTCCTTGGAAGCGAGAATGGTCAGACTTCGTCTCACCTACTTTGGTCATGTTGTCAGAAGGGACCATTCCCTGGAGAAGGATGTCATCCTTAGAGGGTCGATGAAAGAAGGGAAGGCCTCAATGAGATGGACTGACACAGTGGCTGCAGCTATGGGCTCAAGTATTTCAGGAATCGCAGAGCCGGCATGGGACCAGGCATTGTTTCTTTCTGCTGTGCATGGGGTCGCTATGAGTTGAAGAAGACTCAACGACACCTAACAACAACAAACAACCAATCGTGGGGATGGCAGCATTTTATTCCACTGTGCACAGGGTCACCATGAGTCAGGGCCAACTCAGGGCTGACTCCAAGACAAAGAACAGTAACATCCTAAGATACGTGACTGTAGGCAGGCAGCACCGCACAAAGTCACAAATGAGGGCATGCCATGACTACCTCAGAAGCCCAGACCTCCCAACCTCTCTGAACTTCAATAAGGAGAAGAACAACTCTCTCCTCACAGGGCCATCAGGGAGGCTTAATGGTGATGAGGAAGGAAGTCTGGGCCAGAGCCAGCATAAAGAGCTTCCTCTATTTCCAGTACCTCTCCCACATCGAGATGTTAGCCACACTACCCTCTTCCTCTATGGCCAGTGTCTTTCTTCCTCCCTACCTCTCCTCCCAGCCTGCAAATCCACCTCTTTTCTGAGCCCTCTCAGCTGTTTTCTCCCATGCTAATAATCAAATACATATACTGTCTTCCAAAAACCAAAACCAAGCTCACTGCCATTGAGTCAATTCGACTCACAGAGACCCCTCTTTGGGTTTCCAAGGTAGTATCTCTATGGAAGTATATTACCCAGTCTTCCTTCCAAGGAGTGGCTGGTGGGTTTGAACCTCTAGCCTTCTGGTTAACAGTCAAATGCCTTAGGCACTACACCACCAGAGCTCCCATACTCTCTTAAATCTCTTGAATTATTGTTTAACTGTGTCATATGTATACTTTGTATCTCCCAACTTGACTTTAAGCTCTTGGAGAACAACAGTAGGGTATATTTTTCCATGGTAAGAGACCTCAAGTACCTTAAAGGATAAGCCTTCCACTCAGATGCCACAGATGTGGGTCTGAATCCTGATTCCACCATGCATTGAAATTGTCACTTTGAGTAATTCATTTAACATCTCTGAGCCTCAGTTTCCTCCTCTGTAAAATGGGGACTCTAAGGAAGGTTGGGCAATCCTACTTCCATAGTGATACTGCCTCGGAAATCCAAGGAGGGGTCGCTATGAGTCGGGGCCGACTCAACGGCACATAACAACAACAACAACACCAGTACTTTCTTCAGAGGATGGATATAAAGAATAATGTAAGACCAACTGTTTAGAACTGTACCTAGCACACAGTATGTTCTTCTTAATTGCTAGTTACCACCCCTTCCCCTATAGAATCTAGTTTACTTGCTCTAAGAAGGGGCTCAGGCTTCCCCTGGTCATTCCAATGTGCAGCCAAAGTCCAGCACACCGACTGAGAGAATGAGTGTGTGTGCACGTGTGTGTGTGTGTGTGTGGAAAGGAGGAAGCAGTGTCAGAGCTCTGATCAAAAGGCCCACCCCTCTTCATAGCTCCCTAGCAGCACCAGATTATTTGTCAGAAAGCCAGGAAATGGCTTTGTTCCCTGGATCCAGGATGCCAGTCCTGCAGTGCCACCTTCTCCTGTCAGTCTCTTGTGCCCTCGGGAGAAGCACTCTTTGCTGTAGGGCCAACGAGTTGGAGGATATAAAGGTAGCAGAGCTGTGACTTTATGTCTCTAAGCTGAGAGTAGCCCTGTCTGCCTGGTAACTCTTTTCCTTATTCAGCATTTACTCCTCAAACCACAGATGGTGCAGAAAATGGGCAGCAATACCACTAATTCAGCTTCAAGCTCAGTATTTGCATGTGATTAGAGAGCAATGGTTGTTCCCTGTGTTTTCCTTTTTTTCTCAAAAAGGGAAAATATTAAAGATCTCAATGTAGAATGTGACCCTTCTCAAAGTTCTTAAAGAAACATCAGTTTACCTAACTTTCACTTCTTCATAGACTCAGCTCTTGCATTCTAATTAAAAGCCAGACTGTCTACAAAGTAATTGATTGCCAAAACTAGTTTGGGGGTTTAAAAGTCGTATGGACAGACATTATGCTTTACTTGTAGACTGGAAAATATGCTGAAACACTGCACTTACAAGAACTCTTTGAGGGTCATCCAATTTTGATAAGATTTTAATATGTAATAACAGTACAAATGCTATTTTTCTAGCCAAAAGCACTTCCTCCAAACTTTTTTTTTTTAATAGCTTCTACTATACCAACACAATCCTTTTCCTTTTTATTTATTTATTAATTAACATTTTCTTTTGAAAAACAGAGATGCGGTTAAAAGGACTAGAAAAAATTCACTTTCTCCTTGCACCAGGATGCTACCCACTGGACACTTCTTAAATTACCTGCTGCTGGGTGATACAGGTGGCATAATTCCCAGTGAAAATAGACATTTTAGTGGTTGCCAAGTTAGTAGAAACAGAAAGATAATAATCATTATAATATTGAGCTATTGAACCTTTGTGTAATGTTTTATGCAGCATTTGCAAACTGCTTTACAATTACTGTACTTTCATTAAGTCAACCATCACTTAAAAAGCAGCAGCCAAGTCATTTGCATGTTCTCCCATTAGTTTATTAACAATATGCCTCATAAAATAACTCTTGAGTGCCCTATAAAAGAGCCCCACTAAACTTTTATGGGTTTTTCTCTGAGCCTCACAGATGAGCTCAGTCAGTGAGCCCGGCTCTTGTTGTAACAGCCAGGAGCTGGGTGTTATCCCCAAACAGCTGTTATAGCAATCCTGTGCACTGATTTGTAAGTTGTAGTTGAATAGGGCTGCTAAGTCTTGGGTTCAAAATAACTCATCAAAACTATGCCAGTGCCAATCTGCCATCACTCAAAAAAGCCAATGGCAGGCCCAAATCTGAAGGGTAAAGTGCACATAATCATTCCGGGTTGGGATTATTAGGGCTTTGGAATGAGGATAGGAGCTTTGGTGATGTAGTGGTTAATGTATTTGGCTGATAGCCAAATAGTTGGTGGTTCAAACTCACTAGCTGCTCCACGGGAAAAGAGGAGGTGGTCTGCTTCTGAAAAGATTTATACCCTTAGAAATATGATGGAGTAGCTATACTCTGTCCCATAGGAGGGCTATGAGTCAGGGTCAACTTGATGGCAGTAGGTTTGGAGGGTTTTTTTTTTTTTTTTTTTGGTTTTGAATAGAAGAGAAATTTTAGAGTTCAGTGGACACCTTCCACTTGGTACCAATTCTGACATGGTGCAAGAAGATGCTGAAGTTGTCGGCATGTGAGTTGTCACACTCAGTGCACAGTAGTTAAGTTATGCTAAGGGCAGTGACTGACTGGCTTATAGCCTTCACATTCTTTCCCTGTCCCCTCTTTGGGGATGGGAGGGGTGAGTGGGGGTTACCTGAGAGAAATGCCTGCCAGTAGGACCAGAATCAGCCAAGCCCAGAAGCAATGCATTTTCCCAGGGCCACAGGGCTGAGATCACCCCCACAGCTGCCATCTCCACTGGGTCTGGCACTGGTCACCCAGACAGGTGCATTCCCTCCAGGTAGTGGCATCTCTAGGGTTGGTATCACCTAGTGTGGTGGTAACCCATAGTGTCACTCCCCTGTGGACCACCTCTGTACTAGATCACAAGGAATCATTAAAACCCCAAAAAACAATGGCCATCAAGTTGATTTTGACTCATAGTGACTCTATAGAACAGAGTAGAACTTTCCAATAAGGTTTCCAAAGCTGTAAATCTTTAGGAAAGCAGACGACCTCATGGTTCTCCAATAGAGCAGTTGGTGAGTTCTAACCATCTAACTTTTGGTTAGCATCCAATGCTTTAACTATCATGCCACTAAAGCTCCATGCAGAATCCTTGTTGTTGTTGTTATTTGCCGTCGAGTCAGCCCCGACTCATAGCGACCCCTCCTTGGGTTTCCGAGGCAGTATCACTACAGAAGTAGGATTGCCCAACCTTCCTTCCGAGGAGTGGCTGGTGGGTTTGAACCGCCGGCCTTCTGGTTAGCAGTCAAGTGCTTAGGCACTATGCTATTCAGAATCCTCAGTAATGTTTATTATCTATTTTAATCATAGAATAATATGTGATATAGTTGTAAACTGCTTAACTATAACATTTCTTAGATTTTAAGAATACAGTCAGCCCTCTATATCCACAGGTTCTGCATCCAAGGATTCAACCAGTTTCACATGGAAAATATTCAGGGGGAAAAATGATCAAAGCAATCTCTCAAAGGCTAAGAGGGAGCATAAAGGGTTATTTATATAGCATTTACATTATGTTTGACTGCTAACCAGAAGGCTGGCCATTCAAACCCACCAGTCACTCCTCGGAAGGAAGATGGGGAAATCTACTTCCATAGTGATACTGCCTCAGAAACCCAAGGAGGGGTCGCTATGAGGCAGGATCCACTCAACAGCAGTGAGTATGTTTTTTTGTTTTTTTTTGGTATAGATGATTTAAAGTATATGGGAAGATGTGTGTAGATTTATATGCAAATGCTATGCCATTTTACATAAGGAACTTGAGTATCCACAGAATTGATATTCTGGAGAGTCCTGGAACCAATCCCCCATAGATAACAAGAGACACTATAAAAAAAAAACAATGTTGTTGTTGTTGTTGTGTGCCGTCGAGTTGGCCCCGACTCATAGCGACCCCTCCTTGGGTTTCCGAGGCAGTATCACTACGGAAGTAGGATTGCCCAACCTTCCTTCCGAGGAGTGGCTGGTGGGTTTGAACCACCAGCCTTCTGGTTAGCAGTCAAATGCTTTAGCCACTATGCTACCAGAGCTCCTAAAAAACAATATAGTTTTGTAAAATCTTTCTACATTGAATTACATCATTAGTAATTGGATGAAAGGCTTTTTTCTTTTTCTTTTTTTCTTTAATAACTACTGCATTCTCAGAAATGGTGTTGATATAGGTTCACAAATGCTAATTGCCACAACACTGTAATAACTAAAACACCAGAAAATCTGACAAAATCAGCAACACTGGCAGCAAATGAAAACAGCCAGGCAGACGAAACCACGGGATTCAACGCATTATTATAATTGAGCAATAATGACAGCTCTGACCTGAGAGCATTAGAAGGTTCAAAAGGTAAAACAGCATAGAGTTTTAGGCTTGTAGGTATACTGATACATGCAATCTGAACTTAAGAAATGTTTTTGTTGTTATAACTAACTACAGGGATATTTTTATTAATACTACTACTAATAATAATAAATTGCTGAAGAAACTGCACAAAACTTTTATGAACAGTCATTTTGTTACCACCCCCTCCGACAAAGTCGCCCAGAGAGTTTCTCACCCTCCCCCATCCCCTGTGACGCCTCTGTCTCCAGGTGTCTCCTGAAGATTGGGGCTGCTTTCCTGTGACTCACCTGTGTGAAGTACAAGTTCATCAGCGTCAGAGTGAAGAACTGGAGGCACACAGGGAAGCAGTAGAGCAGCCAGAAGAGGAAGGGGCTGAGCGAATTGGCCGCCACGAAGTCTCTGAAGTAGAAAGAGAAGAGGACAGTACGGAGGGAGGCCCAGAAGAGGCAGAGGAAGAGGAAGACGCTCTGGTAGCTGAGCCGCTTGTGGCGGTAGCGCAGCACTAGCCACAGCTGCACGTAGATGAACACAAAGAGCAAAGAGTAGAACACGGTGTAGACGATGGTGAGGCCGAGCTTCACATAGGGGGGTACGGCCGGAGTCAGTGTGGGTGGCAGCGAGTCATTTCGCAGAGGGTCCCATGGCGGGGCCGCCATGAGAGCGCCCGGCGCTGCAACGCGTCCAGGGACGCACTGGCCTCATCCAGCCTCTCAGCCACCACCGCCAACACGCCGGCGGGGGTCTCAGCGCTGAGCCGAGCCCACAGACTAGAGCGAAGAAAACAAGCAGTACTTCCTCCCGCCGCACCACATGATTCACTGGGACGGTCTTTGTCTGCTATTGGCAGCGCCGGGCTCACCGCCCCCGCGCGCCTAGCAGCCCCGCGCGGTCCTGCCACCCCTCTTCCCCCAACCGTAACCCCGAATCTCCCAACCCCTACCCCCTAATTCCCAAACACCCCAACCTACACTTAAACACACATACACACCCCACATCCCCAGCCCCCACACCCTCACACCCCAGCCCCTCCTTCACCCCCAACACTCCCACCCCACCCCCAGCACTGCACCGCGTCCTCTCTCCGGGTGCCCCCCTGCCAGGCGCGCTCTGGCCCTTGGCCACTCACTGTTTGAGGAACAGTGCTCCAGGCACCGCCCTTTCTGCTGCTCATTACTTGTTTTGCAGGAGTTAATTCTTTAATGTTAAAACATAAATATTATAAGTTATTTTTTCTCTCTCTCTCTCTCTTTAAAAATAAAATCTTACCACTCTGTTTTTCCTTGGGAATTTCAAGCTGGCATGATGTTTATTTCCAGAAATGCCAGAGACATGGTTTGTACTTTTGAAGTCAAGTTTAAATAATCTTAGTTAGGAAACCTAGGTCCTTTGGCTGCTGCCTTCATCTCGGACGTCAACAGAGCTGCTTTCTCCCAGAGGTTCAGAGAACAAACGCCCCGGGGGCATGCTGCCTCTTCATATCTATTGGCTGGCCTCACAGCTTGTCCCAAGCCTAGAGGACATTGAGTGAAGTATGACTACCCACACCCCACAGCCTCCCATTCCGGAAAGATTGTCTGACCCTGGCCCAATAAGCCTCCTAGTTTGCTGTTGCTGAGCCAGAAGCTCCTCAGAGGCTAGTTTACACCAAGGACACCTTGCTAGCGTTATTTCTAAGGATGCTGGGAGCTGTCTTCTGGAAAATGCTCTAGACAAAGGGGGAGCCAGGCTGCCCTCAGGAAGCACGTCTAGGCAAACAATTCTGATAAACAGAAGACCAGAATTTCCAAAGTTTCAATAATTTGCTGCAATTTCTTTTCTCATTCTAAATCAATACTTGGTACCTATTAAGAGAGCCCCACAAACTATATAAGCTTTAGGCCCCCACAGAGTCTGATCCCACCATTGCCTTTCCTCAGAAATATTTAGTGTTTGTTGTTAGTTGCTACTCAGTTGGCTGGGGCTGATGGCAAATTTGTGCATAACAGAATGCCATCTTAATGATTTTTGATATATTTGATGGTTAGGGTTATGGTTAGATTCAGCTTTAGGTCTAGAGCTAGGGTTAGGGCTAAGGCTAATGCTAAGGCTAGGGTTGGGGGTTGGGCTAGGGCTAGATTTAGGGCAAGCGTTAGATTTAGGGTTAGGGCTGGGACTATGGTTAGGGTTAGAATTTACAGTTAGGGCTAGCATTAGGCTTAGAGTTAGAGGTTGTGCTAGGGCTCACCTAGGTCTTGTTTTTTTAAATTAGGAAATGAATTAGGGATGGGATTAGTGTTAGCCTAAGAGTTAGGGGTTATGCTAGGGCTATGCCTAGGACTTGGTTTAGTGTTATGGTTAGGGATAGAGTTAGGGTATGGTTTGGGATCAGGTTTAAGGGTTTGTGTTAGGGTTAGGCTTAGGTTTAGAGTTACGGTTTGGACTTATGCTAGACTTAGACTTGGTCCAGTATTAGGGTTAGGATTAATTGTAGGGTTGGGGTTAGTGTTAAGGATAGTGTTAGGGTTAGCATTAGGCTTAGGCTTACAGATAGAGATTGGACTAGGGCTAGATTATGGCTGGTTTTAGTTAAAGTTAGGGACAGGGTTAGATTAGGTTTAGAATTAGGGTTTGGATTAAGACTAAGCATAAGAAACTATCTAGATTAAGGGTTAGGATTAGGATTAGGGTTACAGTTAAGGTTAGGGATAGGGTTATGTTTGGGTGTAGGGTAGGGCTAGAGTTAGGCCTAGGACTAAGGTTAGGGCTAGGGTTAATGATCATGGTTATGGCAGTGTTAATGTTAGGGTTAGGGAGTGAAGTATTACTAGGGCTATTACTAGTTTCAGGTCAGGGCTACGGTTTGAGATGGGAGTGGGGCTACAGTCAGATTTAGCATTAGGGTTTAGGCTGAGGTTAGGGTTAGGACTAAGGCTAAATTTAGGGTTAGTGCTAAGAATAGGATTAGGGCTAAGGCTAGGGCTAGGTTGGGGACTATGACTAAGTTTAAAATTAGTTTTAGGACTTGGGGAGAAAATTATAAACCATAGGGTAACCTCAAAGAAAAATCATAAACTGTCATATCATAATAAAAAGAGGACAAGCACAAATACTCAGCAAATACTAAAACAACAGCAAAAAGGAAATGATAACAGGATTCATAAACAGAATGAGTGCAGCGCAGAAAATAATATGGAATAAAGAAACCAGGGACACCATGAAAACAAATAACAAAATGACAGCAATCAAATCATTCTTGTCAATAATTACACTGAATGTTAATTGATTAAATGCACCACTCAAGAGATGGAGAGTTGCAGATTGGACAAGAAAACAAAACGCATCAGTATGCTGCATATAAGAGACACATCTTAGAGATAAAGACAAAAATAGACTAAAAATCAAAAGTTGGAAAAAGATATATCAAGCAAATGGCAATTGTAAGAGACCAGGAGTGGCAATATTAATTTCTGATCAAATTAACTTCAAGACAAAAAACACCATACGAGACACGGAAGGACATTATACAATGATTAAAGGATCAATTGAACATGAAGATATAACCAAAATAAATATTTATGGACCCAATGAAAGGGCCCCAAAATATATAAATCAGACTTTAAAAGAGTTGACAAGCCAAATGGATGATTCCACAGTTATAGTGTGAGACTTTAATATACCACTTTCTTTGAAAGATAGAACAACTGGAAAGAAACTCAATAAAGATGCAGAAGAGCTAAATAATACACTCCACCAATTTGGCCTTATAGACACCTACAGAGCACTTCACCCAACAGCAGCACAATATACATTCTTCTCCAGTGCACATGGAACTTTTTGCATGATAGACTATATGTTAGGCCATAAAGCAAGCCTTAATAAATTAAAAAATACTGAAATACTGCAGAGCATCTTCTGAGATCATAATGCTATCAAATTAGAAATCAACAATAGGAAGATCAACAGAAAAAGAGTAAACACATAGAAATTGAACAGTACCCTCCTAGAGAAAGACTGGGTGAGAGAAGAAATAAAAATTGAAATTCAAAAATTCCTTGAATCAAATGAGAATGAAAACACAACATACCAAAACCTTTGGGACACAGCAAAAGCAGTCATCAGAAGCCAATATATAGCATCAATGCACACATCAAAAAAGAAGAAAGAGCCAAAATTAACACTTCTAACCAACATCTCCAACAATTAGAGAAAGAACAGCAAGAAAAGCCTACAGTCACCAGGAGAAAGGAAATAATCAAGACTCGAGCAGAAATCAATGAAACAGAAAATAGAAGGGCTATAGAAAAAATCAACAGGAACAGAAGTTGGTTTTTTGAAAAGATCAATAAAATTGACAAACCACTGGCAAATTTAACAAAGGAAAAGAGGGAAAGAATACAAATAACATGA